>NW_015386947.1:97824-150465 GCF_001527695.2 Protobothrops mucrosquamatus
ATGTCATCGTGCAGACTGCAACAACTATATTTGGACTGAAAACCTGGGGGCATTAAGACCAGTTTGATGAAAACCACAATCTCATTTTAGCAGCCCTCTAGGCAAAGAACAAGTTTTATGCAGACAGACTGGCAGAATGATCCATCATCTGTCCCAAAGAAAGACAAGTTTAAGGACAGCAATTCAAAGTACAGATGGAACTGTGAGAAATGCAGGATGAATGGTGGCAGAAAAAGGCTGATGAGGCATGCCTAATCAAAGACCAGAAAAGACTGGAAAATTGCTGGGCTGACCACTTTTCCAACTTACTCAGTAGGCTGTCCACAATTGATCATGATATCTTATAGCAGATTCCTCAGCTGCCAGTCTTGGATGCCCTAAATTTGCCTCCTTGTAATGAGGGAGAAAGTGATCTTGCAGATGAACTCAAATAAAGAAAAGGGCAGGATGGCATTCCTGCTGAGATCTAAAAGCAAAGATATCTTATAAAACATTTGGTCCACGGAGGAGATTGCCAATGACTTCCATGATGCCCTCATTGTGGCTCTCTATAAAAACAAAGGAAGCAAATCTGATTGCAGAAACAACAGTATCTCATTGCTGTCCGTTGCAGGCAAGATCTTTGCCCACATTCTCCTGGACAGACTGGTCACTGTTTTGGAAAGGAACCTCTCAGAGTTGCAGTATGGCTTTTGGCCAGAACAGAGTACAGCAGACGTGATATTTACTGTGAGACAAGTCCAGAAGAAGTCCATTGAGCCAAAGAAGCCTTTTTATTCTGTCTTCATTGACCTGACAAAAGCACTTGACATTGCAAATAGGGAGACTCTCTGCATCATTAGGGTTAGGGTTAGGGTGAAGAAATTTGTGAAGTTGATTCAACTACTCCATTGAATGACAGGACAGGTTCTTTATAACGATAATAATCAGCTGCATTTGGCACTTCCAATGGGAATAAAACAGTGGTATATGCCAGCTCTAATCTGTTCTTTGCTTGCACGTTATCACGTGGTTTTCATCAAACTAATAATGATGATGATGAAGAAGAAGAAGAAGATGATGATGAAGATGAAGATGATGATGATGGAAGGGACCTTGGAGGTCATCTAGTCCAACCCCCTGCTCAGGCAGGAAACCTTATACCATTTCAGACAAATGGCTGTCCAGTCTCTTCTTAAAAACTTCCAGTGTTGGAGCATTCACCGCTTCTGGAGGCAGATTGTTCCACTGGTTAATTGTTCTAACTGTCAGGAAATTTCTCCTTAGTTCTAGGTTGCTTCTCTCTTTGGTTAGTTTCCATCCGTTACTTCTTGTCCCGCCTTCAGGTGCTTTGGAGAATAGCTTGACTCCCTCTTCTCTGTGGCAGCCCCTGAGATATTGGAACACTGCTATCATGTCACCCCTCGTCCTCGTTCTTTGCTTGCATGTTATCACTGGTTTTCATTAAACCAGTCTTGATCTAAAGGAAGAAGGGTACATCAAGTACTGATTGGACAGCTCTCTCTTTAACCTTTGCTGCTTAAATGCATGGACAATTTGCCTCCATTCAAGAAATCCTCTTTGCTGATGACGGTGTGCTCCACACAGTGATCTATGCTGAACGAATTTTCAGAAGCTGCTATGCTCTTTGGCCTATCATTCTGAACAAAATTTCTTCTATTACATTTGAAGATTGTGCATTAGAGCAATGTTTCTCAACTTCAGCAATTTTAAGATATGTGGACTTCAACTCCCAGAATTTCCCAACCAGACAGCAAGTTTGCACTTCTTTAGAGCAACTTGAAGAAAAGTTCTAACACATTCCAGGCTGACAAGGCTCCTGGGTAGCTGCTTCCAAACTCATTGCCTTCATTCCTTGCTTTTGACAGGCTATTTCCCCTCAATTCACTCTGCTTTCTGCAACATCAGCCTTCTGTGATTCTGTAAGATCTTTGACAATAGGTGTGACAGTTTTATCTTTGTACTGTAGGACAGAGTGTGTAAGAAATTCACATCCCAAGAAGGACAAAAATATAAGGCAATTGCCTGAAAAATGCAATGAAAATTATTTAGGCTTTGTCAACCTCCTTTTGTTTCTCTGTGCCCATATAAAAGAATAACAGAGTTGGAAGGGATCACAGAAGTTTTCGCAGGAAACCCTGTAACATTTCAGAGAAATGGTTGTCCAATCTCTTCTTAAAAACCTCCAGTGATAGAACACCCACAACGTCTGCAGGCAACACATAGTTCTCTTCCCACTCTGAATGACAATGAATAAATATCTAATATGACATATAATATGCCTACAGCCAAGTAGACTTGGAGACCCCTATTGCTTCTATTCACTTGTGCTTTGTTATCCTTGTGCCTTGAATGTTGATTGCCTACAAAACTTCACTATTGTACTTATTCTCCTGTCTTTAACCTTTCCTAGCTTTAGCTCCTGACTCCTTAACTAGACTTGGATTACTTTAAGTTACATCTCCTGCCCAGATTACCTCTTCTGTATTTTAAGTCATGAGTAAGTCTTTTTGGAATTAGACCTTTGACTGCATAACTATGCTTTTGTTAGTCCAAAGGAATTCTTAAGGGTAGTAGATACGTTGGAGAATCAGCATAGTTATCATTGCTTTTTATTTCCATGCATGTCCCCTCTTTCAATGAATGCCAATATTTTACTGTCAATTTTCAGCAGTATTTGTTTTACAATGAGGCCTTCTAGAGCAAAAAAAAAAAAAGGTTGGAGAGACTGCATGCCTACTAATGGTTTAAAATAGATTTGTTGATATATTTGATATATTCACATTTTTTACCTAAATCTTGATTAAAATTTTTAAAAAGACTCAAATCTAAGCAGATTTTAATATAGTAGCAGGAGTCTGGAGGTTTCTCCAAGCCTTACCCCATTTCTCTTGCAGAATGAGAGCATGAGAGATCACTATCTGCACAGATGAAGGATATGTAAATCCACTAGCACAGCAATCAAGCACCTCTAAGCAATTTCTCAGCACTGGGATATGCTCTGTGATTCTCTGAACCGGGTCATCATATTATGCACGAGGGCTTACTTTAGCATTATATGCTGTAGCTGGTTACTAAATTAACTTATTTTCTAGGTTCAGATAATAAGCTAGCCCAATGGGCCCAAACTGTTAAGACGAAAAAATTAACCCAGATTTGTCAAACTTCACTTATGGCACACATAGCACACACTGCTAAGACTTTACTTGATTTGGTAAGCATGTGGGGAAAATACTGTAAATATGTAAAAGCAGTGTGTGTGTGTGTGTGTGTGTGTGTGTGTGTGTGTGTGTGTGAGAGAGAGAGAGAGAGAGAGAGAGAAGATGATTTTTTTGTGTGTATATACTTGCATGGGTGGAGTTTGCCAGCTATATAATTGGAAGCCATACTGTGCTGGTGAATGATCAATGATGTTTTTGATCCACAACAGTGCTGAATGACTTTATTAAGTTTATTTGAAGATACATAACTTATTCTGGTCTAAAATCATAATAACGTTTTGATTTGAAAGTGCCTCTATAATTGTCTCATTGGGTCTATGACAATTTGCCATGGCCAACTCGCTTTGGCCAATTCGCCATGGCCATCTCACCATGGCCAACTTGCCACAGCCAACTTGTAGTGGTCAACTTGCTGCAGGACAAGTCTTACACTAATATCAAAGAAATAGTGGAATAGAACCATTGAAGAAAGGAGGGACAGAACGAAATGTGAATAGCAAAAATTAAAATATTTTTTAATTTATTTTAAATAATTAAATAGAATTGTTAAATTGTCCCACAGTAAGTTGTCCCACGGCGAGTTGGCCATGGTGAGTTGGCCTTGGTGAGTTGGCCGCAATGAGTTGACTGTGGCAACTTGTCCCATTCCACGTCTCACTAAAATACTTAAAGACAAGCTTTTTTTAATTAGAAGAATTTCCTGCATCCAGAATGGATCTATAAAGGGGGAGTTACATTCAGTTAACTATCCATATAATTTCTTAAGGAATTTACTTTTCATTGGAGAGGTTTCCATGGTTACAACAAAATGTCACCGTTTTTTATCCCACCGAGTCAATGGAGTGACAGTCATTAAACTAATGGGGGAAAATTGATGAAGGCATATATTTCAACATCTATGATAAGGGGATTATTTTGCTGCTGAAAAAATTATGCTATGTGTATTGTAGCATGGGGCTGAAGTTAATAACCCTCAGTTTGTATAATAGGATAGTGAATCTGTAATTATACTTGACTCTCACAATATTTCCCCTTGCTGTGGAGCCCTTCTAAATGATTGTGTATCAAGGGTTACAACTGATTTAAGTGGTGGCCCAATATATTTTTGGCCTTACCCTGATGACAGGGAAATAGTAGCCATAATTGCCAAGGCAGCTGGAAGTTTACTGAGTATAAGCCTAGTTCATGCTCACTTTTTCTTATGTGAAATTCCCAAACATAGAAATATTTATGAACCAGCTTCTGCCAGCCTCTGTGGCTGGTATTTTTATGCTTGGGAAATTCTGACTTCAGAAAGTCCCTAAGGTGAGCTTCTGAGAGGTTGGTAGGAGGTTCTTCAGCTTTTAAGACAAGCTGAAGTTCGAAGAAACCTAAATCCTTGGTTCATTTCTTTGGTCTTGGCACATTTATTATACTAGAGACCTGGCTGATCTAAATAATGCTTCTCCCACTATTTTCAGTAGAAGAGAGAGAGAAAGAGAGAGTGCCAAAGAGATCATGAGATCTCTTTTTTTCTCTTTTTTAATAGCAATTTTATTAAAAAGTACGATGAAAAAAATTAGTTAAAACTAAAAATAGAACAAAAAGAAAAAATTGAATGCACAGAAAAGAAAAATACAAAAGGAAGAAAAATAAGATTATAGTAAAGAAAAAGTAAAGAAAAATATAAAGAAATGACTTTCCCCTTCCTTCATCACAACAAGTGTAAGCAATTTTAGTGATTTATCACCTTCTATTAAATGCCAAGAAATGATTTCTTCTTCCCTATATTTATAAACAAGCCCTTCTCATTCTGTCCTGATCAGCAAAAGTCCATTAAGGCTTATCGGAGATAACATATCTGTTTTAACCTTGATCCAATAAACCAATTGTATATTTTTCCCTGTACTTTTAATAATCTTGATCTTTAGTCCCCTCAAGAATTTAATTTTTCATTTTTTTTCTTTGTCACAGCTCAAAAATTCTTCAAATATTTAATTTATTTTGTAAATCCAATAGAGGAAAGCTATCAGCTCACTCTTTTAGTTTGTTATTTGTATATCCCTTTTAATTACAGGTAGTCCTTGACTTACGACCATTTGTCTAAAAACCATTTGAAGTTATAATGATGCTGAAAAAAAAGTTACTTACATCCTTGGACTTATGACCATTGGAGTTTCCCCATGGTTATGTGATCAGAATTCAGGTGCTTGGCAACTGACATGTATTTACGATGGTTTCAGTGTCCCAAAGTCACACAATCATGATTTGTGATCTTCCAAGGAGCTTCCAGCAATCCAAGTCAATTGGGAAAGTTGGATTCTCTTAAGGCCACACAGCCCCTCTGTTTTGGAGATAGGCAATTTCTAAATTTGATAATAAATAATAAATAAAAAAACTGGGCATGACTCACTTAACAATCACATTCATTACCAACAGAAGTTCTGGTTCCAAATGTAGTCATAAGTTAGGACTACCTATATTAAGACATCAGCCAGTTTCATTTGTATGTCCAGTGTAGCATCTTTTCCATATTTTCTTTTACCTGGTCTTTTCAAAATCCACTATCAGATCAGTCTCAGTTTTATTCGTAAAACCTGTTCCTCTTCCATAGCATCTTTATAGTTTATCTATAAAGGCAGACACTATAGACACTATAAAAGTAGACACATTAAAATTAACTTCTGGGTCCATTATTCAAAAATATCCTTCAATATGTTCAATGTTAAAATATTTTGTCCCATTCTGTATTAGTAAGTCAAATTTAAATATTCTTCTTTAATTGTAATTGACTATTCCCTCTAAGGTCCAAACTTCAAAGTCTCATCCTATCATATTATCTTTAAAAAGAGAATTCAAAACAAAATCATTCCCACATGGGAATGATTCTTATAATTAATTCCAAACTCTTATTTCATATCCATTTGGACACTTAGTCTGTTCATAACTTTCCAGAATCAAATTTCAAAATGGTTTTAAGCCCTTAAACTTGTACTTAAAACTTATTTCACTAAGAATTGAAGGAAACTCACCAGGTGCTGCAAAATGTGTCAATCCAGAGGTTCCTAATATCTGAAAAGCAGTTAACAGGAAATTTCCAAAAGAATTAAAAAAGGAGGTATGCGAGTAAGTGTCATTTTTGAAAGTACTGACTACAGTTTCAGCAAGATGTTTATTCCCTTGTCTCCAAAAGCTCTAAACCTGCCGCAGATCGTTGTCTGGCGACTGCATCATAAAGAGCAACTGTCTGGATTATTTGTGAGCAATCTCAAGTGTTCTCCTTGTCCAGAGATGAATTACCAAGAGCTGAACTACTTGGTGTCTCTTCAATTCACCATGGTCATCAGCTTCACTTTCCGTTGAACCATTTTCAATTCACCATTTCTTCCCTGGAAGCCAGACACACACATTTTTCTGTCTTTATTTCCTCCCTATCAAGCTAGCAGCTATCAAGGTCTTTGGCTTCAAAGTCACCAAGATATTTCTAGGTTAATGTGTTCTTATGTTACTTTTTTAGCAGATGTCTGTTGAATTCACCACCTAGGAGGCAAAATAACATGCCTTGTCACAGGTATAATGCAGCAGCTTGCCAAGAAGAAAACAAGATATGTCAGTGCTGTTCTGTGACGGAAAAAAATTCCTTGGTCCAACCTGGATCATGAACATATTCAATTAAGAATTCTGAATCTGAATTGGTAGCCATTAACATGTTTTCATGGATTGTAGTTATGATTTAAAACTCAGGGGGAATTTGGAGGGGATCACATGGAAGCCTTTTCTGGCTGGAACTAAAATAGATGGAGTTATAGTCCGGAAATATCGATAAGCTTTTCTGATGAATGATGTCAGACTAGATAATTTTGTATTATTCTTTAATAACGATTATTGTTTAGTTCCTTAATAAGCTTATGGTGATAAATGAGAGAAGAAATGTTGATATTGTAAATATTGATATTGGTAGTGAAATGTTGATATTGTACAGAACCATATTGACTATAGCAGCATGCCAAATATTTTTTGTAATTCTGAGCACATTTTGTGAAAGGGGATCAGGCACAACATTTCAGAATTCCATTGAATGCACTGGAAGTTTGTCCCTTTCTTCATTGTATAAATGTCTGCTTTTGAAACATATAAGAGGAGACAGAATGAATGAAGAATTTACAGATATCTGTATTTTAGTGTTAGGAAAGGTGTTAAGATTAGGAAACAAGTTGAAAACAATGAATTATACAGCTCTGAGTGTTTCAAGCAATGAGAAGTTTACATAATACAGCTTAACAAGATAAAAGGTGTCTGACAACATACACAAATGACAGACAACTAGTCTGAAACTTGACGAAACACAGCATCAAATACACATGTAATGGGATGAAACAGTGTCCAAGCATTTCTGGGTTATGTAGTAACATACAACTTTTTGTTGGTCTGTTTGTTTTGCAAAAGGCAATTCAAATCACAACATACTTCAGGCAAGCATGCAGGAAAAAGTCATTTATTTTTGCACGTTGGTATGACACATCTTGCAACATATTTCATTATAATGTATTAGACAAAGATGATATAAACCATCTAAATAATATACATATGATTTGTTTCTGTTTAAATCAGCAATTGCATTTACACTGCAATAAAGATTATCAGTTTTGGTAAAAATAAAATTATTTGAATTCACTTGTTAACAAAATGCACAGTGATTATAAACCCATTTTTCCTTTTTCTTTAAGCCAACTTTCATTTTTTTTCCACTGATCTGTCACACTGCATTTGGGTTCTGGTGGACACATAGAGATGATCGTACATAGTACTAGGAATTCATCTTCATGTAGTTCCCATGGCTACAAAAATTGCTAACTATTTTAAAATCACATGATATAACAACGCTATGCAAACATCAGGTTCATTTAATGTCCAGCTTCTTGACATATACAGTATTATTATGATAGATTTACTTTTTTTTAAAGACTAACCAGATTGGGCATTTTTAGTCACAAAACACAAACATTAAAACTTAGAAAATACACTTTATACATTATAGTATTTAATAGTCCCTTAATCCAGTTTAAAATAAAGCACAGTATAATGCTTTGGTGGATTAGGTACTCTAACACCGTTACTACAATGAATTCTTATAAAGTTCCTTTTATTATATTTTAAATAAAAAATTATGGCTCTGCTCAGAAATAAAATACCTGAGCCCAAAATGTTGCACATTCCCATTTTGAACAGATTACATCAGAGTTGAGTTTACTCAAGGAAAAAAAAGAAGTCTTAAAAAAACAAATGCCACAATGTATTAGAAAATATAATTAATACCGTGAACAAATTCTCTTTTGTTCCCCTGACTTTACAAAGCCAATAACGTATAGTTCAAATTCAGCCTGTGATTTTTCCTGCTTTGAAACTGTCCCAAAGGTGCTTTTTTCCAAAAGGTAGCTGGAGTTTCTTGGTTTTTATTTTAAAAATGTTTCGCTTACAAAAGAAGCAAAACTTTTTCAAAGAAAAATCCAAGAAAGTCCAGTTACCTTTTGGAAATAGTACCTGTGAGACAACCATGACTTGGATGATTGAGAATCTCCATAAACATCTTCTTTGAAACTGTAATAAAGTAATATATGCATATCTTTGCTTACGCAGCCTTCTAGCTAGTAGCACCATTCAGTTTACTATCCTTGAGCATTAGCTTATCTTTATCATCTCCCCAATAATGAAGAGGATTCCAATTTAGTATGACAGAAATTGCAGCTGATCTGCAGATGGAAAATGGTGATGCTGAAGAACTTCATGGCTGCCATAAAAAAAAGTTTCAACTATATAGAGGTTTCTCAGTCTAAATAATTACCTCTGAAGTGGGGGCATAAAGACTCTTTGAGAGTGATTTTTTGTGTGTGATTCTTCTAGCTCCGAGTTTCTCAAGTGGCAACTTGAAGATGCATTAACTTCAACTCCCAGAATTCCTCAGCAAGCCCACACTTCTTAAAGTTGTTGAGGTTGAGAAACTGTGATCTAGTTTAAATTCTCTTTAACCAATAGTGGACTTTTTGGTTTCAGGTGAAGGTAATATTCTGTTGTGGGTAATCTGCCAGAGATGAAGCCAGTAGGAAAAAGAGTCAAAGATAAGATAGGATAATCTCCTTTTTTCTCTTTTATCCTTTTTTCTCCTTAAACCCCCTCTTCTTGTTTTCTATATTCTCTCTCATTCTATTTCTTTACAACCAGGCCAGAATATATTTCTCTTGCTAGAACTCTATATGCTTTTCTGACAATTTTTAAAATCAGGTGAAAGGCTATAAGTTGCCCATCTATGGACTAGAACAGTCCTTAGGAGACAGGCACCCAGACTTTGACTCCTAGTGAATTCCCAGATGGCACTACTGAAATTTCCCAGCACAAATAGATCTGGAGTACGAGTTTTAGGATGTGTTGCTAGAAAGAGGATCAAAAAAGTTTTTTTAAAGCCCTCATGGTGTCATGTACCTATTTTGAACTATTAAGCTCCCTTCTATCTTTCCAAAAGAAATAAAAGGGTGGGCCTAATTTTTCATGCAGGATCCAAAATTTTTCATCTTTATTCCTTCAGTGATGTCATCATATCATTGGACTTGCCTCAAGCAGTCTTCAGAGACCAAAAATAAAATCTCAATTAAACCCCAATCTGAAAAAAAGATCATTCCTTGCTAGGCTAAGTTTCTGGAGGAAAGAGATCCCCACTTGGATCGTGGTTTGCTAAATGGGAGTGAGATAGAGATTCTCCCTTTCTCATTTAAGGAACTCACTAATTATTTAAAGTGAAAATAGGAGGAAGGAGTATTAAATATATTAGCCATTTTGAGTTTATAAAAATAATAAAGGCAGGACACAAATAAATAAATTTCTCCATGTACCATGTTTAAATTTCAAGAATGCATAGACAAGCATTTTCTCTGGTGGGTGCAGTACATTTCATTCTCTTATAGCTTCATTTCAACCAGAGTTGAATGCATTTGCATCAGAAATTAAGTAATTGAAAAATAGGATGACTGTTGTGGCTTTCTAGACATCTTACTGGGAATTGTCAATCCTTTTGTGTAGAATTTACTACCTGATCCAATACTGTATGGTATTTCATTATTGGTTGCTAGTTCCTATAGAGAATTCCAGTTCTTGAGATTAATATAGGACACAACAATAAGCTTCACAATGGATGTAATTAATAATGTAGAGGTAATACCACAATATATATATTTTATTAGCTTTGACCACCCAAATAGAGTTCAGGTATTTCTTGAAATGATTAGTTTAATTGAACAGAAATATATATATTTATTATAAATAAGAGTACATGGAGGTCTAGAGAGCTGGAAGGACATAATGGTTCTGGTGTTGCACCAGGAGAAGGGAGATCTAACTTCTCCCTCAAGCAAGTAAGCTGGCTGAGTTACTTTGGCCAGTCATTCTCTCCCACCCCTTGGAACAGCCTGTCCATGAAATTGCCAGGAGTCAAAATCGACTCAAAAGTACTCAAAATAAAATTGAAGCCTGTATTGAAAACTATTTACTATAAACCATGCTATTACATACATATATATACACACATATATATACATACATATATAATACGCAAGTGTCTATATTGTATAATCAAAATGACAATAGGCCTCTGTAAAAAGGCTATCTGCTTGACCATTTAAGATGTTGGTAGACAGCCTTGTAGGTTTAGTATTAAACTGAAAAATTAACTGGCCACAGTGAAAGAAATTATGTTGAGAACCTTGCACATTGTTAGTCATTTCTTTGTTGCTTCTGTTTCAAGAGTTTTAATAGTTAAAGGAAGGGCATGCTACTTCTTAAATAGGGCAACGGCTAGCCTCTTCAGCCATGGGAACTGCTGCAGCAAAAATGTAAGCTCCTGATTTGGATTGCAGCCAAGGTCCCCAATCCCTCTGTGTAAAACTGCAGTAGCACTTACAGATCTCCACTTACCTCTGTGTCACATGGAAGGAAAGGGTATCTGGATTTTATTTTTATTTTCCCCATGGGGAAAAGCAGAGCTAGGCTTAATTGCACATAGCATTGGGCATGAAATGAGCCATTGTGTTTGTTGGTCACTTAATCAGGATTATTAAATGAAAAGTGAATTGCTGAATTGGGTGGATTTTACATTTGTTGCTTCAGGGCTAGAGATGCAATTGTGCAACTTTGGTTTATTTGTTCCTCTTCATTGGAGCAGGATACAGCATCTACACTGAACTGTTATGGTTTCCTTCATCCCTCCTGTCAGTAATGATGATGAAATTTATGATTATCAATTGTATTGTTAACCACAGGAAAGCCACCCTTGGGCATGAAGCTAAATGCCTGACCTTTGACCTTCCCTCTCCATGAATGTACATATATGAATGATCCTCATTCTTCAAAATATAAAATAATGAATTTCCAATAAGGTAGCAACTGATAGGAGAGCTGCCATTCTTCCATAATGCTGTTCATAGCCAAACAGAGAACATGCACATTAGAAAAACTTAGATATTGATCTTTGGCAGACAATTTTCAATCAAACATCAGGACTGTTAATATTACAATCAATCATTCCCAGCTTCACATGGATTATCACACTATATTCTTCTGAATCAGCAACATGGATACTTATTTACTTGATTATTATAAGCACACATTACAAATATAAAAATGAGTTGACCCATTTCCTTTTGAGAACAGCATTTGCTCAGTGTTTTTGTAATTCGCAGATTAACACTACATAAACAGAAATCAATTGTCTTAAACAGTTGGAACACTTGTGACAATTGTAAGAATTGCTTTTTAAATAATCACTTATTCAGAATTTGCTTGTCTCTGTGGATGCTATCATATAATGGGTATCTGCAAGGCAGTCAAGAAAGCAAAGATGATAGCTATGGCTACTCGATCAAAGCCCGTTCTTTTTACGCAATTAGCATGTAAATAGAGATGTGACTTTGCCTGGTGTTGGCTGCCATTTTGACCTTTTATGACTTTCCCTGCAGACACTCCTGCTTCACATCACTTACTCTTGAGTATAAGCATAAAAATACTTAAACTCAGTAAGCGTGACCGCACAATAGGGAGCAGCCATTTGCTACCTACTGAGCTGGCAGTGTGGACAGCATAAAAGTAGTTTTACAACTGAAGAGTTATCTTTTGAGTTAATCACTGATGTTCAGGAATGTTTGAATGTGCCCATAGTTTGGGATTAGCACTGAAAAAGGCTACATGAGCAAGGTAGTTACAATGGCTTATTGCGGTTGCAAATTCTATTTTGAGGCTATAGTAACAGCCTTTTTCATTGACTTTCATATTTCCAAGATGAAATAGGCCTAAGAATTTTTGTCAGGGATAAGGAAAAACTGAAAATAATTTCGGTTATCTGCAACTGCTATCTTTGCCAAGAGATCTCTTCTATGAATTGTCACTAGAATATACAGTTGTTTTACACCGTTTGTGGCCACCAAGAAACACAACTCTTTCCTGTAAGAAATTCATGAAGTTGGCTAAGCTCTATTGTGATAAAACTGACAAATTGTTGGGTAGTTAACACTGATTTCCCAGGAAATGTTTTACTTCCAAAATAATTTTCCTTTTCAAGAAGTGAAGTATAAATCTATAGTTTGGGGAAATGTGTATGTGTGTATGTATACATGTACAAAATACATGTTGTGTATTTTATATATATTATATCTATATTGTTTATATATCATGTTCAATATATATATTGTTCACAGCAAAGTTACCTCCCATTATTTTCTATTCAGCATATACCAATGATTACATCAAATGTGGAGAACTTTATACATGATTGTATAGTTTATACAGCATGACATTGTTATTTACCAGTACATGAAATATGTGACCTTTTAATCAACATATACTTATAATTGGTATCTGGGAATTTTCCCATTCCTTCTCTGAATAACCAACAAATAATATGGCTTTCTTGATAGTATAGTTGCATTGTGACTTTGAATTTAAGATAATCACCACCAAAGACATTGGCAAAGTAGAATAACTGGAAAGTGAAAACAAAGGCAATCATAAAATATACAGGCTTTTCCTATATATAAAAAAAAGAATTGGCCTTCTTCTCCCCTTGCTTTATTTTGCTTTACGCAACCCATACAAACACATTTAAAAGCAAACAGATGTGAAAATATGGCTCTTCCAGCATTTGAGATTTCCATAAATCCTCAGATAATTGGCCTGGTCTTTTTTTTCTGTGGCTGCATCTTTACTTTTAATTGGGGAAATATATGAATTGAAGGCCCTTTGTTTGTACCAACTGATTATAAATTTACTGGAACAGTGTAACAGAACATAGGAACAGTATATAAGATGTCTCACATACACACATACACATATATGCATACATAAAAATATTAGCAAATGAGTGATGGTTGGTTGCTATATTAAAGAACTGAGGATATGAAACCTTTGATTGCTTTCACTTTTATTAGCCATCCAAAAATCGTTTTAGCTAATTGTGATAACATTTTATAAGAGCTATTTTAAATATGTTTTTAAGATGGAATGGAAAGATATAGAAGAAATGAATAAAGGCATTTTTGTACTTTATACAGAAATGGGATGTCTTTTACAAATTATTTATATTAGATATCTTGTGAGATATGTGATATTCTAAGTTGGAGGCCAAAAGCACTTATGAATTTCTCATTGCAGGGATCTTTAGACTACTTTCCTGATGGAGCCCCAGATCTTGCAACAATGGGAGTGCCTCAAATACTTTATAATGATTTGATGGCTATGTTTAAGAAACAGTTCTCCAGATGTTGCATTTACTCCACCCTATTCAATGGATTATTAGGAAAATAAATTTGGGTGTGCATATAGACTCGTGGAAGATACTTGCTACATGAAAATACAATAGAACAACCTCAATAGGTGGATCAGAGGGAACATTACTGATTCCATGTTTCCAGTTCCACGCTAATTATTTTAGTCTAATTGGGACAATGCCTCATTCTTGCAATAAGCAGCCTAAGATAATAGTAGAAGCAAGTTGAAAATGATTTTTTTTAAAATTATGTTTAACCTTGCACCTGCAGGAATCATTAGGATGATGAAAAAGATGGTTGAGGCTAATAATTTGGAAAGTCTTCACAGAGCATAGTGTCCTGGGAGAGGCAGGCAGCTTTCATGCATATTCTGTCAGCATCCTCCATTTATGCCATAAATTTAGCAGCTAAATTTAGATTCTCACAAAAAATAAGGTCCGAGGAGGCTCATGTTAGAACTTCCTGTTACCTTTATGTATGTTTAGAAGCAATAATGGATGGGGCACTATCAGATGGCATTACTGGCAGTAGAGAAGTTGGTTGGTTTAATGTGCCATTTCTTAGAGAGCCCTCTCCCCTCTGAATTGTCAATCAGATAACGGGCTGGGAAATCATGGGGGGGGGGGGCTGGATAAATGGTGGGGAGAGCAGCATTTATTTCTAGCTTATTCTACATCGCTTCTCCATCTCCAGTACAATTCCTTGGTTATTCTGTGTATATTGGAAGCTAAGATAACAAAGCAAAATTGCTTGAGAAGATTAAACTATAGATTAACACATACTGCAGTAAGTTAATAAATATGTTTATTAACCAATTAAAAAACTTTGTAATGATCATATTGTTATGTGCCTGGTACCTGGCACATTTTATACCAGTTTATCTGCCCTTAGGGATATTCTCAATTGTTATTTTTCTACATGTATTTATGTTGAAGTGCTTTTTGAGGATTGTGTACAAGGGCTGAAACATTATGCGTATCCATCTGTGGCTTTGGATGTGCTTTTTCCAGGTGATGCCTTTAGATCTACAGGATAACAGCAGGCCAGCAACAGATTCTGTTGCAATACATCTAGGCATCAGATTGAGGAAGGCAACTTTGGATATTTATTTAGTATCAGCATAAATGTTTCATGTATACATTCAAAATATTTTGTGATTTGCTATGTTAATTAATTCAAATATTTCTTTTTTCTTTTTGCCTTTAAAAATCCTCTTTTAAAAGGCTTGGAGGAAGAGATACAAAACTTCTTCATCGGTGTTAATAGAAGTCTAGATTAAAATCTGATTAATCATTTTCATCTTCATTCTGCATAAGAAATGAGTTTATCTTATATCAGTCAATTAGACTAACTATATGTTAATTCTATTAAATGCTTGTATTCATTCTTGCATTGTGAACAGGCTTTTTGTTACTAATAACTGGGATCTGCATTCATGCATACAATCATTTGGAAAAAGCAGAAAAGCAATTGATAAAACAGAGAAACTAGAGATAATAGCTATAGTTCTCTTAAAGAATTCTTTAAATATTTTCAGTAAATACTTGCTTGACCTACCTCTTCCATTTGCAGACAAGCAGAAGTTAGTGAAGAATTCTCAGAACAACGAAAAAAGCTTTTGTAAAAAGGCGTTCAAAGAAATCAGCAGATTCAGACTGCAATATGCAGTCAGGTAACAACAGAAAAATAACCCTATTTTGATTCAGCTTCCATCATTAAAAAGCAATGTTTTTTATCAGCCATTTTGAAGAGGGGAATGAAGTTTGAGACTGATGGTAAAATGGTCAGGGAATACTATTTAATTTAAACTGTTAATTCTCCAGGACAGGTTTTAAAGTACTAGCTGATTGATGCTTAGTTCCTTGGTTGTTTAAGATTTATATCCCATCTCACCTTCAGGAGCTCAAGGCTTAGTCTGAGAGTGAGTGATCCAAAGCTACTAGTAAACTTCCATAATTTATTATGGCATTGAACCACAATTTTTGTAGTCCTGTTCCAACATATTAACCATGAACCACACTGGGTCTCATCTGTCCATTATCTTTGAGCAATCCTGAAGATTGCAAGAGAATAAATGTTCCTACTTTCAGGAAGTGAAACAGTGATCCCATAAGCTACATATCAGTCAGCCTGCTTAGGGTGATTCTGGAGCAGATTATAAAATAATTGATCAGAAAAGGTAAAACATTATTCAAGTCAAACTAAATTTCACAACCATTCATTATTTTCTATTAGCTTCTTCCAATATGTTTTTTTTTTTACTTTCCAGTCTGATCTATAACCTTGGAATTCCTTGGTGGTCAACCAGGAATGCCACTTGCTAAAATAATAATAATTTGTGAGCACCTTTGATGCAGTAATTAGCAGACTTACCAGATAAATTTAATCTTTTTTTCTGTCTAATTTTCTTAATAGACAGTGGAAATGCTCTAATACAATATATCTTGATTTTAGTACAAGTAAGCCTTTAGCAACTGCCTCATTCAGCATTTACTCATAGTTACAATGGTGATGAAAAAGTAACTTGCAGTCAATCCTGGCATTTACAATCTTTGCAGATCTATAAAGCAAAGGAAAACCGAACTAAAATGATAAGCACAGTCATGGTTTTTCTTAGTTAACAACTGAGTTGCTCAGTTGTTTTGTGATCACTAAACAATGTAAAACTACCTGTAAAACATTTGATAAAGTATCTCATGACCTGATCAACGTTAGTTAAATATAGGCTGGATGGCTTGACAGTTAAATTGAAATGTAGATGAGTCTAAAAAAATGTAGACGAGTCTGTATTCAGAAATTGTTTATCAGTGATTATTCATTAAACTGAAGAGAAATATTAAATAGGCTTCTACAAGTTTCAGTCTTGGACTCACTATATTTTTTATTAATAATTTGGATGAACAGGTGCAAAATCAAATCTGCAGGTAGCACAATTCCGTTGGATAATTAATTTGTTAGAATGCACAAATAAAATTCAAAAAGATTTTGGTGGGTGAACTTAACAATCGTAACAAACAAAGAAACAATCCTATCTATGTAGATTAAAAAAATAAAATCCACAGATACAGAATGAAAATAAGAGTATTTATGAAAAAGTAGGAATAATTGTTGACTGTGAACAGTTTGTGGCAGCTGCAAAATAGACAAATGCAATTTGAAGCTGCCTCAATTGAAGATAGTTGCTAAATCATGGGAAGTAATAGTCACACTTTCTTATCTCCTGGTGAAAACTTACCTAAATCATTGTGTCCAATTCTGCAAAATGCGCTTTAAGGAAGACTTGGAGAATTAGGAAAGTTCAGAAAAGGGCAATGAGGATGATCAGGTGCACAGAAACAAAACTCCTATGAAGAGAGATTGAGGGTGCTTGCTTTATATAGCTTTGAAAAGAAAAGATTCAAGGGAGAAATGACAGAAATGCCACACTGAAGATATGTTAAGACCTGTTCTCTGTCCTTGTACTCTGAATAGTGCAACAATTTAAAGAGGTGGTGGCCTACCCTTTATTGGGTAAGTTCAAGCAGAGTTTAGACAACCATCTGTTACAGATATTTTAATTTGGTTTCCTGCACTGAAGAGAGTGTTAGATTTGATGGCTCATTTGATTAAATAGTTCATCTCAATTCTATGAATCTAATTTAGGAATTCATAATTAAGTACAAGGTAAACACACCGGGGAATCCTGTGATTTTTGAATAAGTGAAATGATATAAAGAATCACTGAACAAGGACTGAGGGATCTTATTTACAGGACTGCTTATGATTACCAAAGCACTTCATTTTGTAGTAATGTTAAACTAATACAGGTCATCAAATAAGGCCCCAGTTTAAAAACTAAAAATAAAGCTAAACATGTGGACAGATTTAATGAGGACTCTTTAAATATAATTTATACTTACTAGGCTTTAAATAGTGGCATGTAATTTAACAAACAACTGGCGTTCTATAGTCATTAAACTCATACAAGGCAGGATAATTTTCCCTGTAAAGGGCTGCTCACTTTGCATTTCATGATTTTAAATGAAATTGGATTTACTTGATAAGACATATAATGGGGTTGAGCTGCCTTGACCTGTTACATCTACAATGCATAATTTACTTATTTTCAATGAACCTCTATACAAAAGCAAAACTGATAAAACCTTTTGGAAGAGTTCTTCAGATGGGTCTGGATTATTTTTAACATAATTATCCTTGCACTAGGCAATATTGTTATTTTTAAATAAAGTAGATGGCCTTCAGTCTTGTGATCTATTATCAGTACTCCAAGGTGGTACATCCTAAAAAGGAATCCTATCAGTCTGTGATTAGATGTTCTTAAAATTACTTCACTTCTTAATCTCTATAAAGTAGCCTTTCCAACTTAGAGTTTTGCAGATATGTAAAACCTCTGCCACAATGACTGTGGCTGTAGTGGTCCAACACATTTGAAGGGGAACAGTTTGGCAGTTCCCCTGGCCAAATATTTTCTATCATTCATTTGTTATAATGTTCTTCTGATTTTACTTCTTTAGAAACTTTAGAAACCCATTATGAAGTTAGTGACATGCTTCCTCTTTCATTGAACAATAAGAAATCCATGGAACAATGAAAAAGTAGATTTCCTTCCTTCCTTCCTTTCCTTCCTTCCTTTCTGCACATTAGAAGCAAATAAACATTCTGTTGACAGCCTTTTCTTTTTCTGGACCCCAGTATCTGTACTCCAAATTTAAAGTGCTTGAAATTGTTGTTCTTTCTTATATATGAAGCATAATAAGTGCTTCAACACAGAATAGTTCCATGGAATTGAAAGTCTGTTAAGTCTTTACTGTGTATTGAAGAAATAACAGGTGTTCATGTCTAATCATTAAGGAACTTAAAAGGCAAAGATAATTAGCATCTGACAGTACTATCGCCAAACTTCAGGGCTGATATGTACATTAGGAATTTACCAAAAAAGACCCTCAAACCAGCCTTTTCCACAGAAATCCTATACACAAAATGCTACAATGTATATACTATAGCACATAGCATACTATTCTGTAAATTTGAGTTGTCCTAGTGAAGAAAATGCTTGACTGTGGTACTTGGAGTCAGCTTTTTGAGAGAACACGCTGAGACAAATCCCACCGTATCAGCTGTTGAAAGGGAACGGAATCTGCCATGCCACAGTGGAAAAACACAAACACCACTTTATGCTTCAAATCAACCAGCACTACATAGTCTTATCTTTGTGAGGTTGTTTCTTAAGTGTCCAGTCTATTACGAAATGACACGTGAAAGTTTTATAAGCCTAGAATGAAGCAAAGATAGCTTTTAAAAAGTATTTTCCATCTACACCCAGACCGACAAATATGGTGATCTAAGAAGAATCCAGGAACAAAGAAAGAACGTGGCCACTTCTGAGTATCCTTCTGTCTAGTTCTACAAAGGAAGAGATAATCAAGATGGTATTGCCTATTTATTGATTTGACTCTGCTCCTGATAACATCTGTTGTGAGGATGGATCCAAGCCTCCTCTCTATGTTTGCACTTAAATCTTATGTTGACATAACTTACATAGATTCCCAAGAAAAGTCACCAATGAGAGCAAAAGCTCAGCATGCATTTAAGATTTACTCCAAGATCAACCCCAGATACTGGATGTGACAAGGCATAAATGTACCTTATGAATGTGAGAGAAAACAGTTCTTCATGGTGCAAAAAACTTTAATCAAATGCAAGCATTTCCAGGCCAGCCATTCAGTAATAAATTAAATGCCTATGCGCATACCATTCCTCCTCATGCTGAACCTTCTCTGCTAATTTCAGTGGAGGGAATTAGATCTGTATATATGGTCTGGGGAACCTTATTCTTAAAAGGCTGTTGCTGTAGAGACATAGAGATCATGGCCTAAATAATAAAGTTACACTCAAGTTTTCATCCTGCTGAAAACAATTGAGTTTAAAATAAACCCAAAGTAAATACTTTGGTTGATTGTAGGAGACCTAAGCACATTTCTGTGCATTAAGGGCAGAGAAGCTGGCAATTGTTAATCTTCAGTTAGTAGGAGTTGATCAAATTAGAAACTTTCATCTATTGTAATATTCAGAAACTCAATTTCGGCATGATGGTTTCTGGTTACTAGTTGACACTCATACTGATATGCTTAATCTCACTGATAATTAATTTTAGGCTCGCATCTAAAATATTAAACTATTATATTTTTCAACATCTTAAAGAAAATCTCCAGCACTCTCCTTTCTTTCCATCTCCAGCAGAATTTGCATTCAGAATGGGATATTGTATCAGCATCATAGTGTTAAAAAATTTTCTCCCCTAAAAGGATGTTATTTCTGTCTCTCCTCATTTTTTTAAATAGGATCATAATGCATAAAAATAAAACTTAGGGGATATTTGTCTTCATTTCCTTCCTTCTAAAAATAGTTAAATACTTCTACACTCACACAGAATATTAAATGAACTTTGTAATTACAAATTGCAAAGCTAAGTAGTAGCAACATTAGTTCTGTTGGCATTCTTAAGCAAAGCATTATTTTAAGAAAAGAAGAAAAGAAAGCCTATGATCATGCTAAGACTTTACAATTTTATCAGAGGAATGCAAAATGTGAATATGAAGAAGAATGACAATGGAATTCCTAGCATTTTCTCACTTGGCAGTGCCAGGTTTCATCGGAATTGATGACAAACTACTCACCCTTCTAAATATAGGCCTCCATTAAAGCAAAGTAATACCTAGGATGAGAGCTTAAAAAATAACCCTGTATGAACTTGTTCAAAACATCTAGATCATTTATTTATTTTGGAAGTACTGCCGTATTTCTGTGAAGTGGAGGGCAGCCTAGAAAGGGACTATGACTTGCAAAGGTTTCTCCCAGAGAACTGGAGGCCTGGTAGAGATGTCACATGAGGAGGTGCACCCATTTTTCCATAAATTGTTGGTGTTCTCTCTCTCTCTCTCTCTCTCTCTCTCTCTCTCTCTCTCTGTGTGTGTGTGTGTGTGTGTTGAAGAGAAGAAAATGAGAGCAGGGAGCTTTTGGAAAGGAAATCACTCCTTGTGATTTTATCCTAAAAATCCCTCCAACTATCCCTCCAAACTAATTTTGTAAAAGCTTGCTACGTACTAAGTTTACAGCTATGTGCATTATGACACCTTCAGTCATTTTGAAAGCTTATATTATGAATCCCTGCATTAAATACAAAACTGATAGGTTGCCATGATTTTTTTTTTGATTGGCCATTGCATCTGAAATTGCAAAAAAAAATTTGGGGGGGAAATAGCAAAAACTGGATACTCAGAGTAATCTTGTGAGCAGTACTGGTTTCTTATCTGAACAGAAAGTAATGGAGTTGGGGATCCCCACCACCTAAGACCTTAGAGAGACGATTCTGCTGAGGAGACATAATATTCCCTCAGTATACTACGGTAATCTTGAAGGAACTGTGTATGGCACCATAAGAAACTGTAGTTGGAGAAGCCAAAGCTTTTGGCAGTTTGCAGCCAGGCTTATTTTAAAAAAAGAAGCAGGCCTATGCTCATGTTAAGGCATTACAATATTATCAGAGGCATCGAAAATGTGAATATGAAGGATCTATAATGTAGAAGGTGCTACCTCAATATTTAAAAATAGAACTAACAATAACTCAAACAGGTATGTTTTTCTATTCCTTTTCTTCCAGTCTAATTGAAACAGTCTAATTTGTTTATAGGAAACATTTATAGCCAAAACGTGAAGCTAATGAAATCCCCCCCCCCCCAAAATATGAATACTACAGAAAACCAACAGGGGAAGAATTTCACTAACTAGAAATCTTTGTATTTGCAAAATTTACACATAAAAGTAAGTAGGGGAAAGATGGAAGATGATAATGTGCAAAATAATACCCACAAGCAATAGAACATGTACCAACACAAACATGTTTATGTAGAAGGAGTAAGACACTAACATTCTTTACAAGAGAGAAGAATCATCAATAATACTAATACTTATACATATACAGGAAACCTAGCTGTCAGTTTCTTTCACTCTAGCAGGCTATAAATCAGCTAATTATGCTAGATAAACAGTATAGGCAAGCTTAGAGCTTTGCCTGTCATGCTGACCACCTCATCTTTGCTAGGCTTTTGCAGAAATGTAAGACAAAGAAGAAAAGCTGCTTGATAGCAAAAAAAAAAGAAAAAAAGAGAAAAAAATGGTCATTTTTTCTAACCTACCCCTTGACTCATGCTGGTATCAAGAACATCAAACAATATAGAAAAAGAATCCTATAACTCCAGAAAACAAAAACAAAATTCCTATATATTCTTCTAGAGGAAATTTACTGAAAACTGGGTGCCATTCATACCTGCATCATCTCAGTTTAAGGGTCAGTAGATATTAATGCAGTTTAATAGCCAACAACAACAGGGGAGAGGCTAAGGCAAAGGATGCCTGAAAATTGAACGGCACAGAATAAATGGTGGTATCCCTCTGAGAGGAAGGAATTTGGGAAGACTTGGGAAGGACCTGTTTTGGAAGTTACTGGGAAATTTGATTTTTGATAAAAGGTTTAGATGTTTATGAGAATCCAGGAATACCTGTTCTGTTAACTATGAATTTGGCTTGGTAAAATTGTAAGCATAATTCGATAACTTTTAACTTTATATTGCTTGTATATGGATCTGGCTTCCAATTAATTAATACTTCCTCCCCCTTTTTTTACAAAGGATGTCTGTGATTGCTAGGAGTTGAAAATAACTTAATGGTACATAATAATCATAGTCATTCAAGGGACTACCTAAACACCTTTGGAGTACTACAGCATTATTTCCAATATTGAATTTCTTTTATCACTGGGAGTTTTTCTAACATGAGCCGAAGACTGTCTATTAAACCCATTTGATATTATCCTACCCATGGGGTCACAAAGAATAATTTTCTATGTTTTGTAATTTTTGTAACAAACTCTGGAGTAACCCTTGTGTAATGTGGAAGGCCCTCAGCTTCAATATTAATTTCTTTTAACCAAAATTCCTTTTGACATTAGAATAATATTGGATGTCTCAGATGCCGTGTCTAATTAGCCAATTGTCTCTGAGTGTATTGTACAGTATATCTATATCTCCAAAGGGAAAAAAGACTGTTAGATTAGTTTGCATTTATGGTATAATGTGGATATGCTTTATATAGTTTTCTGCATTGTATAATGGAGTGCTTATAAAGGAACCTTTCTTTTCTTTTAAAATGGCATGAGGTTTATACCAGGTCTGTAGTGATTATACCTGGACAAGCAAAATGCAAAAGGGCAGTTTCGTTTAAAAAAAATCAATGTGTCTGTTTTAAACCAAAATAAAATGTCTTGTGCTACTTTATGTTACTGTGACTATAATAACAAAACACTTTAAATCTTTAGTGGAAAGAGAACTTATCAAGTGAGGAAGTACACAGGAAAATCTAGGACTCTTTATGTTACCTGAAACAAACATTTTGTCTTGACCAACAGACATATATCACACCACATTAACCCCACAAATGTAGCGCCTTGTTTAGCTAAAAAGGCAAGAAAGCTTTATTCCACATCCCAGTGAAAGAGCAATTCATTGTCAAAGGGAGAATAACTTTTCTAGATAATGTTTTAAGATATGTAGGTATCAAATAATTTTTCTGCAGTGTTGCTTTCTTGACTGGGGAAATCAGATCTCCAATACAGTACAATTTAATTTTTTTTTTACAAATTGCCCATGAATTTTAGAAATTTTAATAAGTTAGCTATATGTTTTGTGACGCTTTATTTGGAAGTTTTCTCATGGTCAGTCTCTCATCTTTTCCTTTCCTTCAAAATTGAGCTTTAAGAGAAAAAAAAAAGAGTTTAGGCTAGTGGAGGAGACCAGTTGCAAGCAATCAACTGGCAAACTACAAATTATGTTTAAAACAGTACTGTTTTAAACATTTTTCTGGGTTTATTTTAAACAAGGCTGCACATCTAAATGCACACATTGCACAGATTTCTTTTTACTTTATTTTATTCCTGTTAATGGTACATAGCTTGCTTAAAGAAGTGTGTGTGGGGGCGAAAGATTGATGACTCATCCAGTATTTAATTTTCTCATAGTCCACTTATAATCTATCAAGAAAATTGTAAAGCCGGTGAAGGTTGCAGACCAACTTTTCTTAAAATATCCTGTTGTTTTCTTGCTAAAAGAAAATATACTAAAGAGAAGTGTTTTGTATAAGTATTATGGAAGTTAATCTAGGCTAGATAGTCACTGGCATTAATTTAGATAGGAATTATGTAGTTATCCTGGAAAATAGATAAGTTGTATAAGGAATATTCTATAGCACTATTTTGCTTTACATGCCTGGGCAAGTCTTTAAATTGTTAATTAATAGGTTTGATTTTGATTTAGATTTCTTGTCTGAGTTTCAGAATTTGATCTAAATAAGGAAGTGAAATCTACCTGCCCCATGAGTACGAGAGCAGAGATTTTCACATCACTATAGCTTCTGATAGCCTAAAAATGGGAGTTTGGTAGCACCTTTTTGGATTAACACATTTTATCAAAAGTATGTTCCCACCAACCAGGCACCTCCTGAGTCAAACTGCCATCTATTTCTAACAAGAGCCATATATTACTGTGATGTCTGACTCTTGCCCTAATTCCATTCACTTTTCTTTTTCAGACGGAAGCCCACTACATCGGCTTTCCATGGTTGATGTAAAGCAGTGGCTCCCAACCTTTTCTATACCCCGCACCCCTAGGATGCTTCTGATATATTCTTGCACCCCTTACAAAAGTTTGAAACAACGGCAACAAATTATGCATATACAGTATAATTTTAAAAGCCCAAGTTTTCGCACCTCTTGGAATATCGTCTTGCACCCACAGGGAGTGTGAGCATCCATGGTTGGGAACCTCTGATGTAAAGGAATTGGATGTGGAGTGCCATATTCCATCCCTCTTAAAGAGTAAGCAATCCAGTGTTAGCCCCGTTTCCCACATCCCACGATTAAAAGAAATATTGTGATTCAGTGGTGCACTGTATTTGTATCAAGACTCTATTAGAAATTTCTGAACAGTGTCCAGGTTTTCTGTTGGCTGCTTTGCATGAATGAAAAAGCTTGGGGGAATGGGCATTTCCTACCTTGAATTCATTTATCCATTATTTTCTTTATGTTTCTGCTGATTGCAGTGCTGTTTATTGAATTTCCCAATAATGAAGCTGCAGTCCCTCCTTATTCATATTCAGTGGCTTTCCAAATTATTCCCCAAATGCATTATTGCTCTGAAATCCTTTGAAGCAACTTTCCTGGGCCAGTTTTGAGTAGGAATGGATAGGAACCAATGAAACAATAATGCTTAGTCAGCCCTAATCTTTCACCTATACAGTATATCAAAGTTTAACATCTGATTCAAATCTTTGTGCTTCTCAGTTTCCTTTTGTAAAACAGCAACAGCAGTGATTTCATGATGTTATAATTAGCTGTGTTAAGAAAGGGTGATGTTATTCCAACATTAAGATTTTGGGAGTATTGTTATACTGCCAACTATTTATTAACTTTTTACTGATGAATGCTGCCTAACCTTCTCTTGGTTTTGGTTTCAGCTGTGATGGGGCAATCTTGTGCAATGAATATTGCAAAATTGAACAAATGAGGACTGCAAAGCATTTTTCAAATTAAAATGCTTCATAAATTATAAAATATGAGAAGCAGTTGTTTCCAAATAATTGCTAACTTTTCTGCTGACACTGAATTAAAAGCTAACGATTTTTCATGCTGGCACTGATCAAGGAAAACATAGATTCTAAAGCAGTGATTGCTTTTTATTCTTTTTGGCAACTGCATAACCTTAGAGAGAGCAAGACTAACACTGCATGCTGTCCCTTTGTGTGATTTTTCTTCTAACTTCCTAGCTCAGTGACGGTGAATCTATGACAAGGGTGTCAAAGGTGATATACCATGACATTTTGAGTGACATGCCAGTATTCACCAACACCTGATGCTGAAGTGCCATTGTTCAGGATGGCCTAGATGGGGGGGAGGGGGGAGATAGAGAATTATTTCTCTTTTGTTTGTCGGTATGTGTGTGAGACACAACTGCAGAGTCAAGTTAGGCATTTCCCAAAGTTTTGATGAGCTCAAAAGGTTTACCATCATTGACCTAGCTGAAGAAAAGTTCATAGTGAACCATGGAATTGCCTGGGACTGCAACTCTGCCTATCATGAAACTGGACCACTGAATTCACAGGAGAGGTCTTTTCTATTAGTACATCTGTGCTGAAGATCACAATCTTCTGTGATTTTTCCCCACCTCACCCACCCCATAACTTTGGGTGATGATGATAAACCTCTGCTCATTTTAACAGGCAAAGATCCTTCTAATACCTAGAGCATTGTTTCTCAACTTTGGCAATTTTAAGATGTGTGAACTTCAACTCCCAGAATTCCCCAGCCAGTTTGCAAGATTGAGACCACTGCCTTAGGAAATGCCGGGTATTGCTATTCTTTCTAGTAAAACTTTCTTAGCAGAAGATGTATTAATGGAATAGTTAATGAGATATGAACATTCTTTCTATGAAGAATCTCTTCTGCGTGCTTTGAAAAGGGCTTTCATACAGATAAATGATAGAACTTTATTAACCTGAGAAATACAATTATTTTATGAGGACAAATAAGTCTCTGTGTACTTGCATGAGGGAGAGAAGCAATTATCATAACATACATTTTTTAACATTAGGAACAAGCAGATGTCTAGTTCCAGAACCACAAACAGAATAATCTCCATAATTTTATGAATGCTCTTGTACTTTATGAGAGTTACAGAAATTAGGGTTACTAGATGTGAACGGTAAAAATTTGGAAGACCACTAGATAGTAGCAAAGAAATGATGTAACATTCACTGCCACAGTGGTTGTCCCGATTTTTGCAGCCCAATGTAGTATCCTTAACAAAATAATAATCAGTCAAATTTTGATTTCCTCTATTCCACAAACCTGTGCTAGAGACCATGGTTTAAGGTAAGATTTTCAATGCATTACTTGTATGTACCAGACCTCTATTCATTTCTAACTGGGCATTACTAGTTTTGTGCATTAACCAGGGATCATTTGAATGGGACTTAGGCTGGCATCATAAATGAGGATGGAATGATGTGCCAGACTGAGGGTGAGCCTGAATCAATACACAAACATGTTACTTTCTCTACTTACCTCCTCTGCATCCTTTAGTTCTACTGATACCTAGCAAATTCAGCTGAGAACATTGTCCTAGTACAACCATCTCTCAAGAGCCAATCTTGGTCTGCCAGCCTTGTAAAACCTTATGTATCTTCAGGGCATGATCCCCAATCTCAACAAGATGGCATGAAAATGTTACCCAAGTATATGTTCCTTTTACTTTGGAGCTTTAACCTTGCTGGCTTCTCCCCCTTTTGGTACTCTACAATTGGCACAACACCTTTACCAGACAGCTTCTCATTTCCTAGTTCAGCCTTAGAAAATGAAATGATGGGTAACTATAGCTACAGTAATTCATTTGTTTGCAGTGTGCAGACCTACCTGGAGGAAAAGACAAAGGAAATTGCAGTGGCAGACAACACCTGTCAACTGTTAAGGTGTTTTATTCCATATGATAGCCTTTTGTGACAACACTTTCAAAATTCAACTTGTCTTGGCCCCAAATGGCTATCTTCTCTTGCTCTTTCCCTAGCTCTTCCTGTTTTGAATACACGCCTACTTCTGAACCCCATGATCCTTGATATTGGCTACTAATTGGGCCACATACTGCTTCTGGTCTACTTGAATTAACAGTTTGACTCACCTGCATCCATTACAATTCTAAGAAGGTTTTTTTTTGCCATGCATTTTTGTTTGTTTAACTGAGATTTTAGTATTCAATTGTAGGACAGTGACCATTGAAAATGAGGAAATATATGAAATGGAACTTTAAAAATAACTTAATGTTCAATACTGAAACAAAACAACAAATGTGACTATATAAAATGAGTAAGGTTGCTAATTTAAAAATTTGCTTGTTAAAATATTATGATGTGTGTAATTATGTGAATTTGGGGGTAAATTCCTTGATTCGATTATGTGTTAATGAAAAGAAAGTCAGACTTTAAAACTTTACAATCCAAGCTTTTAAATAAAATTATATTTTGAAGGATGAAAGACTATTATATGATAATTTTAAATGTAAAATTATGTATTTTGAATTAATGTGATTTTTGTAGTAGTACAATATTTTAAATAGAATAAATTATGAGGAATGTATGCATTGTAAGGAATTAACAAATAATATGGTTGTTTCTCTGACTGCATTTTCTAGATGGAGTTGAAGCATCAGAAAATTTCTGATTGGTAAATGCATTTCCCAGATTTTGTAGAATCCCTTATACTTCTAGTTTAAGCAAATAATATATCATTTCATAATAATACAACAACAACAAAATGAACTAGATGAGATGAATTAATGGAAAAAAGAAATGAGACAGCATAGAGGGAAAATGCCGCAGTACTGATCTTTAAATCAAAACTAATTATACATTTTATTATCTGTGTCTCAGTGTACTGTTGATCACAATTAGTGTACACACTTTTTCTGTTAATGTGCATTACACACATCAATAAAATGAAAGAAAACAGATGAAATGAAATAATTTTACACAAACACGATAATCATATTATTATTATTATTATTATTAATGATCCCTGAACAACCCAAATGTTATTCTCCCCCCTCCCAGTCCATAACAGACAAATCAAATGAAATTAAACAGAGAACAAAAAGCCTTCAAAAGTGATAAACAATTTAAAGGAAAAAAAAAATAAAAGAAAAACTCAGAATTCAAGCATTCCACAGATTGTTCAAAATGATTGAAAGCCTAGTCTAACTTCCATCCTTTTAACCATGTGATGTGAGAACAATTTTATTTTTTTAATTTTATAGCTAGATTAAGAGACACTACTAAGGATTTGAGATAGCCACAGGTAATGTGTACATTCACTGGTGATGTAGACTAGGCCTTTTAAAGCTTTCTGTGTGCATATGGTCATGCACAAATAAAACTGCATCTGAATAGGTAGCCTCTGCACTGAAATGAATGGGAAAAAGGTTGCCATTGTATTGAATAGAATCCCTAAACACCCGAGGCATCCGATCCATTACTCTGGCAAAATTACCATTAATTTCAATGAGTCTGGGCTGCAGATAGAAATCTAGTATGAAATTTCACGTGCATAAAAAATTCCATCCCCTATTTTGCTTTATTCACTCAGTCATTATAATACAATTAGTTTCCCTACAGCATCAAATATGTCTCATGTTTTTGCAGTTTTATAGAGTGATCTACAGACATTGGTATTCTGGCCTTTCCATTTAATTAATGCGCTGAGCTGGTCATTTCCAACTCTGTGATTGTATGATTTAAGGATTGTAGGATTTTATGGATGCTTACCATAACATACTGGATGTGTATGTTACTGTCCATGAGAAAATGGATCATGTGATAGAAGAATTGTCATTATCAGTCACGCACCCCCATGAATAAAGGAGCAATTATAAACTCCAAAAGAATATCATTCTATATTTGGGAGAAATACTTGGAAATATATCTACATATTTTTTCAACTCGACATCCAGCAGCACTGCTAAAGTAACAATGAGAAATATATTTTACATATATATCTTTTCATTTTCCAATTGGAGGTGGATAAACCTGAGACTCTTCAAATATTATTGAATATTGCTCCCATGATTCTGAACTACTGGCCATACTGGTGGGAACTGGAGTCCAATAATACCCAAAGGGCCATAGATTCTCCACTGATACTCTAGAGAACAGCTCCTTAATCACTGTAAGCATGGCTATATTTTTATTGTATGGAAACATCAATGGCTTTGGTCTTCCCCTAATTACTTGTCAGTTTTCTTTTTCAGAAACAGGCCCTTTGTGTGGTTATCACTGCAATAACAGTGTTTATATGACAATTGTTAAGGTATAAACCCTGTACTGCACATGGCTACCCATGCTGCTTCCATGTGACCAGGGAAGCAGCAAAGTCATGTACATTTTTACTTCTCTGGCACCCATAAATAGAATCTATTTTTAGTTAACAATGAAAAATGAATTATTTCAAAAAGTTTCATTCTCCCGAATCCCCTTTTAAATTTGCCTGCTTTAGATATTTCAGGTGTAGTGGTGAGGGAGTTCTGAAGAATGAAAAAAAAATAGAAAGACAGCGCATGAAGAAATCAATAGACAAACCAGCCACAAAATAAATATCACTGGACTGTTCAGTTGCACTGTCCCTGAATGATAGATTCCAAGCAAAGCTCCTTTTTGGTACATTAATCTATTCTGAACATTGATACGTACATTGTTGACATGTACTCATCATTGTCTACAGCAATACTGATATTTTTAATTCATGGAGATAAATGCCAATTCACTGCCAGACAATCCAGATAGTGCCACATTTCTTGCTAGGACTCATTGTTGTTCTGAAGGCCAATGGGTGGTAGAATTTTTTAACTCCAGCATGGAAGAATAAATTTGAATTACAGTATTCTGATGGTGGGTTGCCCTTTACAAAGGTTCAGAGATTTCCACAGAGCAAGAGAAGGAACAGAGAGAATAAACAATGCAAGAGACCAAAGAATTGGCATCTGGAGCATATGCAGCATAAATACTCTGGGTAAAATGGGTGATTGAAAAAAAGCTCAAGGATGTTCTGGTGATTTAGGGTTCAACACAGCTGTTCATACTTAAAATGAACAATGCTAAGTCCAATTAATTCCAACAGTCTAGTAATAAACAGGCTAAATTCATCCACAAAACTCAGTGGTAAAGCACATGCTAGCGTGTCAACTATCCAACAGTTCAATTCATGGAATCACCAGTTAAAATAGTTACAGGGCTGGATAAGCTTCTCCCTGAGACCTCAGAGAATCACTCTAAGTGAGAGTCCTGGGCTAGATAGGTCACTGGCTTGACTCAGTATAAACAATGTTCTGAGTCCTGTACTTGACTGGTAAACATAGAAAGATCCCTTTCTATGTGATAAAACGTGCACAGATTCTTCCCTTTAAAACCTAAGACTTTCTCCAGCTCTTAGTTATTGCTTCTTAGGAACCTTATATAGAGCAACAGAATGAATACCAGCCATTTCTGGACTCTCACTCTGTTCATTGAAAAGAAATGGAAAGAAACACGCTTGCATTTTCAATGGTCAGTCAGCTTCACTATCACTATTCAATGCTATATTACAGATTATGGTTTGCTTCATTCATGCAAAGTGTTACAACAAGTACAATGAAAGCATTCCCAATTTGAAGTATGAGAAGGAGCATAGCAGCATCTATTGGTAGATGGAAAGGGAATAGGAGGGAACTGAAATTTATCTGACACAATATGTCAGAAATACAGGGAAAAATGCTAGGGCTTTGGGCATGAGTCTATAATCCACAGTCTGGAGCAAATGGAGAATTGATTAAATATGGTTTAAGTGGCTATTTTTCTTTTAAGAGTGTGCTGGTCATAAATAGAGCTCTGAAATAATGGGAAAGGGTTATCGGTGGTTTAATAACATCTGAACAACCAGGCAGTTAAGGAGGGATCAAAGCAAAAATAAAAACAAACAAAACAAAACCTCAAACAAAATTATCCTCCCCACAAACAGCATAGGGTTGGAACCCCCTTGGATTGTGTTGGTCACTCTAGACTCACACGTGTCACTGAGGGTGGTGATTCAGCTTGTTCTTGAGTTAATGAAGAAGGCAACAAAGATATTGGTCAGAAAGTCAAGAACTCCCACTTAAGTCCTTCGCCCAATATGATATAACTTAAAGTTGGCTGTTTGTCTTTCCAAACAACCCCCTTTGACATCCAACTGCTCCTTAGAGAGGGAGGGAAAGGGGAAATACAAAGTAACTCCATCATGACCTTGTAGGCTGAGTTGCAAAGATAGCCCTGCATCCATGTCTCCATTGCAATGCTGCTGCTCCTGGTGAAGACTCCTGCAGATTTCAAACTCCTACCACAAAGCTACATTCCATCAATAGGTAAGTGAACATGGCAAATGTTTTTTCTTCTCTGTTCAATAATATTAGATCTATATCTATATATCTCTCTTTCTATATATAGATACATATAGATACTATCTTCAATAGTTTCTTTAGAAGCCCTTTATGTGGCAGTAGGCTTCCAAAGATGAGAAAAATATGTACAAGAGCCAGAGCAGCACAAAGAGGGATGAGGTCAGAATCTTGGCAGTCCGTGGCCCACCTAGCTCACCTCCAATCTCTGGTCTTCGCCGGTAGAGGAGCACACCAACACTGATAAAAGCAAATATAGTGAAGAGGGTGACAGAGAAAGCCAGGGTGCCTGGGTTGACTGCAAATGACTCCCCATTGGCTGCATGGTAGATTGCAGCAATGGACCAGGCTACGCCGATTCCCAGGAAAACATTCACAGCATTGCTACCAGTCACGTTACCTATGGAAGCATCTGCATATTGATCTTGTGTTGCTGCTACTTTGCTGGCAAATGTATCTGCAAAGTGAAAAGAAACACTATTATTTAACCTTATGCTGTTGTCCCAACTTCCAAGCTCGGTGTTAGGTAAATGGTTTTCTAGCAATAGCTGGCTGGTATATTGACAAATAATCTAGACAAAAGCAAGATCTGGATAGACTTTGAAGTTGCGCAGTCTAGAACTGATGTTCTTCCAATCTTAACCCAGTGGCTTTTTTTCCTGAGCTTCTGGCCCTAGTAGAATTAGACACTGTTTTAAATCAACTTGTTAAAAAGAGCTACTAGGAAATTGCAATCTTTAGGTCTCTTTTTGCAAAGCCTCTTCCCATTAGGTTATGCCAATATGCCAGATTTTAAGCAAATTATATTTTAAAGTTAATCTAAGATTAGTATCTAATCCTGTAGTCCTTGGATTTTCCCTCACAAATGGGTATGTGCTATCATCCAATCCTTCCTCCTTTTTGGTTCTGAAAATTTATCCAGATCTTCACCTTGGGTGGGTTGGATGCTGTCCCTCCTGCAGTTGTTTGGGGTATTTTAAAAATATCCCTCTACATCAGGACATATGCCAAATGGGGATGGCTCTGTAGAATCCCCAAGCCATGTGCTCCTCTTTTGCTTTCTACAGGGAATCTCAGATCCTATTCTGAAGAAAAAGCTGGCAGAGAATATGAAGCTTATTTGTGCCTTCTTCTGTTTGACCAGGACTTTGATGTATCCTATTGCTCAATCAAGTGTCTCTTTTTGTTCTCAGTCATCTCACTCAACCACAGAATAGCATTAATCTTAGTGATCATCGCTATTGTGCTATTTTATTCTACTTTTGTTTAGTTTTTTATATCTATAATTTCTAGATATATGTGTTTCAATGTTTAAAGTACACTGTGTAGTAATAAATATCAACTGAAGCCACCTAAGACCAGTGGTTCAGACATTAAAGGAATGTCTGTAGCAATGGCTATAGTAGCAATAATTAAATAATTAAAAAGGGATCACAGCATATTCTGCATTTCAAACAATTTTTGCACTTGCAATCATTGGAGAAGAACAGATCCATGGGAAAAGTAGAAGTTGAATCTACAACTTCAGCTTGTATTTTTCTCCTGCCCAGGTTCTTCCTTAGAAGCTATGTAGCATTATACCTGGATCCCCTCTGTCTGATGGTACAATCAATCTGCTTTGCAAATTTCTCTTTTCTCTCTCCTCATCTTTCCTTCTCTGGATCGAAAAATCTTTTTCCCAGTATGAACTATTAAACTGTCCACTAACAAATGTAGTTTTTCTTACAATTATTTTTTGAAATATAAATTGGGATTATGGTTCCTAGCTCTGGCTCATGGTTAACATTAATTATATTAATGATAATGTGATATCATCACACAATAATATTAAAACAATATTGGATACTGTTTACTTGTAATATTAATACAAACACTGTAAAAGAAGTTTAAGGGACTGAGAATTTAGTTTGGATTCACACTTATACATTGTACTTAATAGGTTTTCTGATTTGATGTTTGATAATGCAGAGCCCCAAGGGTAGCCATGATTGGCAGGATCATACTTCACTAAGCCAAAGCACATTATGCCTTAGCAGAAATGTGAATCAGCTCAGAATGTGGCCTGTGAAAAGCAAAGATCTACTGTAGTGAGTTCGTGATAATGGTAACTTCTGAATCAGGTCTGAGGGCAGATAGTTTGAACAGCTTCACTATACAGATAGTCCTCGACGTACAACAGTTCATTTAGTGACCGTTCAAAGTTACAACAGCATCAAAAAAGTGACTTATGACCGTTTTTCAAACTTATGACTGTTGCAGCATACCCGTGGCCATGTGATCAAAATTCAGACGCTTGGCAACTGATTCATATTTGTGATGGTTGCAGTGTCCTGGGGTCATGTGATCACCTTTTATGACCTTTGGATAAGCAAAGTCAATGGGGAAGCCAGAATCACTTAACAACCGTATTACTAAGTTAACAAATGCAGTGATTCACTTTACAAATGTGTCAAGAAAAGGTGTAAAATGGGGCAAAACTCACTTAACAAATGTGTTACTTAGCAACAGAAATTTTGGGTTCAATTGTGGTCATACGTCCAGAACTACACATATCAACCTAAATGTAACCTCAAGTAAATAAAAGAGATAGGCATTCCTTTGAAAAAATCAACTTGGCTCCCATTCTCCAAAATCAGATTAGAAGGAAATCCAAGTTGCATATTATTATTATTATTATTATTATTATTATTATTATTATTATTATTATTATTATTATTATTATTATTATTATTATTATTATTATTATTATTATTATCATCATCATTATTATTATTATTATTATTATTATTATTATTATCATCATCATCATCATCATCATCATCATCATCATCATCATCATCATTATTATTATTATTATTATTTGGAGGTCATTTAGTCCAACCCCCTGCTCAGGCAGGAAACCCTATACCATTTCAGACAAATGGCTGTCCAGTCTCTTCTTAAAAACTTCCAGTGTTTGAGCATTCACCGCTTCTGGAGGCAGGTTGTTCCACTGGTTAATTGTTCTAACTGTCAGGAAGTTTCTCCTTAGTTCTAGGTTGCTTCTCTCCTTGATTAGTTTCCATCCATTGCTTGTTGTCCTGCCTTCAGGTGCTTTGGAGAATAGCTTGACTCCTTTTCTTTGTGGAAGCTCCTGAGATATTGGAACACTGCTATCATGTCACCCTTCGTCCTTCTCTTCATTAAACTAGACATACCCAATTCCAGCAACCGTTCCTTATATGTTTTAGCCTCTAGTCCCCTGATCATCTTTGTTGCTCTTCTCTGTACTCTTTCTAGAGTCTCAACATCTTTTTTACATTGTGGTGATCAAAACTGGATGCAGTATTCCAAGTGTGGCCTTGTCTTTCTTTCTGTATTTCAAAGCATTGTTGGATATCTACCTCTTTCACCCATTGCCCCCTTTCCACCTGCATTATTTAATTTTCCTGAAGCAGATGCTAATATCATGGTGCTCCAATCACAAACATTTCACTATTAAAAGAGAATTTACTGTTATTTAAAATCCATCCCAAATATGCCACTAGATGTATTTCGTAAAAAAGAAGAAGATAAAAGATTCCAAGCTGCTTTAACTGAATGTTTTCAGGACAGCAGCCTTAGGTCACCTTGGATAAAAAGAGAGAAAGGATAGCTCAGCCTACAAAAATACTTCTTTAAAATGTCATTCTTGGCAGGAGTTTAGAAACAGCTTTTTTCTATGGAATCTTGGATGCAAAATTGTGACGTCTCATCTGGTAGCTAGTTCTTCATCCCCATACAAAGGCAAGGCCAAATAGGTAGGGCAAGGATGTTAATTTATATTAAAATTCAAAAGCTGCTTTCACTCATGAAAATAGCACTATGGACATTTCTATAATTGCTGTTAAAAAGAAGGCAATTTTTCCAGAGTACTGCCTCTGCTGCTCCACAGCAACTTAATAATTAGACTCCAGAACTGATGTCAAAATAAGAAAGTTCATACTAGGTCCTTCTGCAACAGCCAGCAGAGTTCTTGGCAAGCTGTGGGTGGCAAAGGTTGCTTGCAAAACACTCTTCATTCACAGGATAGTTTTTATGAAATTCGTTGGTTTGCTTGTTTATTAATAAGTTTAATTTACATAGCAGAGGGTCTCAAATTCTGGACTCTGGGTGGCTTACAATACTAAAAAGCATTATAAAAATATCAGAAACAGAAAGGCAACATACATAAAACATGAGATGGGGTAAAAAGACCCAGACTCATCAATATAGTAACAAATCAGAACAACCAATATACAGTATTTCCTATTGTCCAGATAGGCTGCCAGATGATTGTCTGACTAACTGGAAACTACCTTACTTAGACCTTCCATAATAACAAAAATTTGGATGATCAATAAAGCAGTAAAGAAATACAGAACACTCTAATACTTTATTGGTTCTCTGAGGTTTTGCCACCCAAATAGGGCAGGTTTGCCCTTATTTAAAAATCTCCCTCTTTTATTTCATTTTGATTGAAATTCAGCAGTATTTGTTGGAAGGGTTCTGCTTGCTATATCTAAGATCTGGCTGCTGTGTAGGATCCTGGGCCTCGGGTCATGCATCCCTAGTTTAGCAACTCCACAGGAAGCTTAGGCCAATGACAAAGGACACGTCTTCTCTTCATCTAACTGCATGATGCTTTGCAGAGTTAGATGGGCGACATAATAAATAAATAAATAAATAAATAAATAAATAAATAAATAAATAGACAACTTTCCCTTCAAACTATCTTTTATCTTCAAATTAAGACTTCACTATTGTTGATGCTGTTTTTTCTAATTAAGTATGGAATGCTCTTCTTTTCCCAGGCACTATTATTTTAGAATATATCTATCAAACTATATCCTTGTTAATGTTAATAAACATTCTCTAAACATAATTTAAGTATCACCACATTATTCAGTGAGGCCAACGGGACTGAATTATGTGCATGAACTATACTACTTTTCAGTAAGGAATCCCATTTCTTTAAAAGGAAACCTAGTAGCACCTAAGTTGCAAATAAATGTCTCATTTGGATAATTTAATTACCTCATCTAGCAATGATTTCATTCAAATACTCCTACCCCTAGCATTCATACCAGTGACAAGATGATTGTAATTTATGTTGAAACTGCAACCCTATTATACATCTATTCTGTCTTTGCTTAAAACTGAATGTGACTCACACAATATAATTCTGTAACTATTACTCAGAAGTAAATTCATGATGTTGGGAATTAGGCAATGAGATTGATAAGAAGCTGTCTTGTGCAAAAGATGGGTGCCCAATTCAAACAGTTTAATGCCGAGTTAAGTCAATTGGCTGTTCCTTAGTAGCTCACTACTAAACTTTCGGATATTGATTTTTGTTTTGTGCCTCTAGCTTGTTTTGTTTTTTTAACTTGCTCTTCATTCTCAACTTTTCTCTCTTCTGATCTATGAGCTTGGGTTTGGGTCCTCCATTGAAAAATTCTCAGCTGTTTTTTTTTTAAATAAAAACTATTTTTACTGATTTGTATCCTATAACTGGGATGGGTAGACATTTGTAAGTGTTAATCTTATCTCCAGATCATGAAATACTGCTGATTCCTGCATACTAAATAACTGAAAAGATGAACATATATCAATCTTTCTGCTCCCTTTTTTGGCAGCCTAAAGCAAATTGTTGCCAGTGAATTGGGCAATGTGCACAATCTGATTGTATCGGCAGTTGGATTTTTCTTCCACACTGGCAATGTGACCACTTGGGAATGTTTCCAGGATCATCTGCATACATACATCCCGTATAACTTTATCACTGAGTTACAGTCCATAATGGCATGGAGTTACATGAGATTCAGTGCTAGCAGAGAGTGATTGCTTGCAGGGTAACTTAGAGAGTGTTTGAAGAATTGCATGATGCTTAATTCTGTTTTCCAATTTGTTGCTGCTACCTCCCAGCATCCAATCATCATCTGAGGTGTTGGCCTCACAATGCTAAATAGTAGAACTGGTCCTTTAGATGTGACTTCCCACTTGCTCACTTCCTCTGTTTAAGCCTTGGTTGTCTTCTCTGGACATGGACATATCAAAATCCTCATTAATTGATGCCATTGAGCAATATAGAAAGCATTTTATTATGCTTTTTGTTACCCATCTTGAAATAGACTTGGGAACAAAAGGATTTTCAAAAACCTGTAAGTACAGTATTCATACTAAATTGAATTATTATCATGATTAGTATGTTTTTAATTCTCATCTTATTTAATTCTCCCTAAAGTTAAAACTAGTAAAAGGAAAATTGTCTAATAAGTTCAGGGATGGGAAAGACAAAGTACTGATTACATGAGATTAAAATGATATGTTCAAAAAGAAATACTACTGATATAAAACAAGTAAGAATTGGACGTAATCATTGCAATTGTCTTTTGCGCAAGCTTTTTCATTGTAATCATTCTGGAGAAACTAGGGAAGTTAATTTAAGTTATTTAATCCTCTTAATTTTAATTGGTTTGTATTATCTTTTAAAAATATTTTTATCACATTGTAAGCCACACAGAGTTGCTGTAATAGTGAGATGGGCAGTATATAAATTTAATAAATACATAAATAAATGAATCTTATGACCTCTATTGTACACAGAATCATTATTCTGCTTTGTTTTATCTCTTCAGCCAAAATAGTTTTGTAACCGTAGAGTTAATATACTAGAAGAAATCTGAAAAGCTTCCACAAACGCACTATGTTCTTAACAGATAAGATCCAAATGTATATGTGACATGTTTATATGGAAAAGTGTTTGGATAGAGTGTCAGCAAGCAAATATCCCTGACATTCCCATGTGCAGAAGGCCATTGCTAAATGACAGGCTGTATAGGTCAGGAAATTATATGATTAATATTTTCAGGTATGTGTATAGTACAATTTAATAACATTTTAATGTGTAGTTTTAATGTTTTAATTATTTTTATTTGTTTTATGACTTGTAAGTGCCTAGAGTCATCTTGTAGGGGAATGGACAGCATACAAATGTCATAAATAATAAATAGATAAAATAAATAAATGTATATATCTTCCCTAGTTTATGTGCAGAGAAATATGATCTATAATTCCACTGCTGGGGACAACCTAAAAATGCATCAGGTAATCAGGTGTTCTGTTCTTAGAACCATTTATTGGTCTTGTCTCAGTGAGTTTTCTTCTGTCTTTAAGTAAAATTGACTATGCCTTGCCTGAATCCTTTTCCCCTTCATTTTGCTATATACAGATAAAACATAAGTGGCACTAAAAATTTATCTTCCACAGAGTTAGGCTCCCCAACCCATAGGAGGCTGATTACTATTGTTCTATCAGTTCCCAAAGTAATCTTTAGAATGATAGAAAAGAAACTATTGCCTGGATGCGTCATTGGGTCTGTGAAAAGGAAGAAAAAATTAAACCCCCTTTCCATACCTTGCATGGACCCTATTGTGACTGGATTTCATGATCATGACTGTTTGCTTTCTAAAGCAATAAACAATTGATACTGTACCTCTCTATATCACTTTTAGATACCAAAACCTATTTAACATCTTGCTTTATTTTGATTCTGTAGTTGTCCTTTTATGATTACTTAAAAATTGGCAACTTTATGTGAATGTATCACTTCCAAATAACTAATGTAATAAGAAATAGTATTTTAGATAAAGGTTAGTTCCCAGAGTCAAGATGTAATCAATGGAGTGGCTTTTCAGCCACAAATGGTTCAAAAATATTTTTTTCTGGTTTAAGAAAGGTTAATAGGCAGTAATAGATAGGGGAACATAATCTAGGGCTACAATTGACAGTCATTTGCTCTGAAATAATCCATGAGATTCCAATGGAATTGTTTTGAAGTAATTGCTGCCAAATCCTGGATTGTTTCAGGCTTACTGGGAACCCTCATTTTACAGCGAAGGGAGACAACATGAAAAGTAGTAGCAGGGACTTAAATTACATTTTTTGTAGTCTTTTATTTTTTCTTACCTGGTACTGAAGTTCCCAATGCAACAAATACGACCGCAGTTACAGAGTCCTTCAGGCCAATTGTGCAGCCAAAATGGGATGCCAAATCCCCAATGAAAGCTGTGAGAAGGCCAATCATGATGATGGACACTACAAAACAAGCCCAACCATTCCAGTAGTCTGTTGGGGGAACAAAGGCAAAAAAGACTTTCCAGAAGACGGTCAGAAAGTGCATCACATAATCAAAGCAGGATGGTAGCTTCTCTTCGCCACATTCATCATCATCATCATCCTCTCCTGAAAAAGGAAAGAGAGAGGAAGGGAGGGAGGGAGGGAGGGAGAGAGAGAGAGAGAGAGAGAGAGAGAGAGAGAGAGAGAGAGAGAGAGAGAGAGAGAGAGAGAGAGAGAGAGAGAGAGAGAGAGAGAGAGAAAAGTTGGTTCATGAAGGATGGTTCCCAACTGTAAGGCACAAGCATAATTATCATAGTTGCCTTTTTGAAAAATGAAATATATAACAGTTTAATAAATATATCACTTAGAGGGAAAGGCCACTGTACTTTTCATTCCTTGTGTAAGAGGAAAAAAAGCATTTTCCACATCATCACCGTTCTATAATTTTATAAATATATTTGTTATATTATTTCATTGAGTTCTCTTTTACATTTTTCTGAACTAAAGAAAATTTTAAAAAGTGTCATGGGGAGTTTGTTTCAACTTCCTGATCAAATTGTTTTCTATCTTCTATACACTTTGCATTTATACCAAATTTGTCTTGAGTTTTAATTTTTCTTATTAACTGTATCTGTTGTTATACTGAGGGAGTGCGGTGGCCTAGTGGTTAGGATGCTGGGAATGTTTCGAGACCCAATGACCACATAACGGGGTCCTCCTTTGCCTTTCTTAGCATTGCTTCATTTATCATTTCCTGCTGTTTAGTCTAAACCAGGGGTAGTCAACCTTGGCTCTTTTATGACTCGTGGACTTGAACTCCCAGAATTCCTGAGCCAGATTGACTACCCCTGGTCTAAACTAACTGGTTCCAGCAAAGGTGTTTTATTTTTAAATGCCATGTGAATAATATTCCTGAACCAGGAGTGCATGAGTGCGGTAAGAAACGGTTTGCCCTCTTCTTTGATAACACCAAGGCTATGATTACTAGTGCCTGATTTAAAATAGCATAACTATTTATTTTTCAGAGCTTAATCTAGGAAAAATATACTGAGTACATAAAGCAAAGTGATTCCAAGGCAGTCTCAATATTAAAATGACCACACATGCCACCTTCTTTATGGCCCAGATAATTGTAATACATTCAGGAGAGGCCCCAGTTGAAAGATCAAAAGTATTATTTGAGAATGCTGGTGGGTACCCTCCCAAAGCCGGTTATTTCCTTTGATAGTTTTCCTCTAGCTGAGCTTATTTTGGGACTAAAGCCTAAGACAGTGTTATCTGTTTTGCTTGATCCTGTAGGCTTCTGGAAATATGACTCATCAGAATAGGCCACATTTTCCTCCACATATTACCATTTCTCAAATCACTGTGAATTATCTACAAGTCTTCTGATTACTTCTCTATTAGTAATACAATTATGTAACTAGATGTTTGTTGTAGAACATTTTGATTCTTTTGGTTTGCACCACCTGATGTGCTATTTATTCTTAATGTGCACTGTATAATAATCTCATAAAAGGCATGGAGCAAAGGAGCGCCAAACAGCTGCTGAAGACTGAAGCTTTTAGGTATCCTTGCTGTGAGATTGCTACATTTTTCTCAACAAAGAAACAATCCTTTTTATTGAGAAGCACCGAAGAATGCCAGGGAGTGCTATCTTAAATGCAAGAAAGTTTGCATTATGGAAAGAAACCCAAATGGTTTCCTTTTGTTTCCTATTAATGAACATCAGCAAATGGCTTTCTTGACATCATTACAGAAAAAAAATAAGAATTTTATCAGCAAGCTTGGAATAAGCAGAAATATTGTGGATGCTTCACTACGCATTAGAGTATGGATATAAGAGAAATTATCCACACATTCAATAGGGCTCTGTCAAAATGGAATCCACCAACAAAAACCAATGAACACAGTTTTCTTGTGTCTGTCATCCTCTGCTCAAATGTCAATCTATGGTTTGTATGTGGATGCTTAACTCATCACTTGCTCAGTATTCTTATTTTCTCCCTTAATAGCCACTCCCTGCAAGCTATTTTCAGTTCTGGAAATAAGTCTAGCTTGGGAAAAAGTATTTTGGGAAAAAACAATGATTGCCAGGAAAGAGGTGGATAATATAAAGGAGAACTTGCGACTAAGTATGAGAGATGCCAGTGTAATGTATAATTTAATTTTGGCAAGTATAAGTTAAAGAGAGTTAATTTATTGATTTAATAGCAAAAATCTACCCATAACATTTATTAAAGATTTACTAAATATAACAAATTACAATATTTATATAATTTGATTTGATTTTGATTTTATTAAATTTATACCCCGCCCTTCTCCCGGAGGACTCAGGGTGGCTTACAGCCAGTTTAAAACAATGGTACAGTACAATACAAAATTTAAAAAAGATTAAAAATAACTATTCAAATTTGGCCGCTTCTACTAAAAATTTAATTTAAAACCCCTTTAAAATACCCCTAGGCCAGTCCTGCCTGCTGAAATAACCAGGTCTTAAGGGCGCGGCGGAAGGAGGGGAGATCCGGGATCACCCGGANAATACAGACTGCGTACGATCGGTGAGGAAGGAGGAGAACCACCGCATAACCGTGCCTCCCACTCCCAACCCACCCAAACGCCGCAGCATGATACTGTGGTCCACAGTATCAAAAGCCGCTGAGAGGTCCAAAAGAACTAGGACAGAGGAATAACCTCTGTCCCGGGCCCTCCAGAGATCATTTACCAACGTGACCAATGATTAGTATGTTTTTAATTCTCATCTTATTTAATTCTCCCTAAAGTTAAAACTAGTAAAAGGAAAATTGTCTAATAAGTTCAGGGATGGGAAAGACAAAGTACTGATTACATGAGATTAAAATGATATGTTCAAAAAGAAATACTACTGATATAAAACAAGTAAGAATTGGACGTAATCATTGCAATTGTCTTTTGCGCAAGCTTTTTCATTGTAATCATTCTGGAGAAACTAGGGAAGTTAATTTAAGTTATTTAATCCTCTTAATTTTAATTGGTTTGTATTATCTTTTAAAAATCTTTTTATCACATTGTAAGCCACACAGAGTTGCTGTAATAGTGAGATGGGCAGTATATAAATTTAATAAATACATAAATAAATGAATCTTATGACCTCTATTGTACACAGAATCATTATTCTGCTTTGTTTTATCTCTTCAGCCAAAATAGTTTTGTAACCGTAGAGTTAATATACTAGAAGAAATCTGAAAAGCTTCCACAAACGCACTATGTTCTTAACAGATAAGATCCAAATGTATATGTGACATGTTTATATGGAAAAGTGTTTGGATAGAGTGTCAGCAAGCAAACATCCCTGACATTCCCATGTGCAGAAGGCCATTGCTAAATGACAGGCTGTATAAGTCAGGAAATTATATGATTAATATTTTCAGGTATGTGTATAGTACAATTTAATAACATTGTAATGTGTAGTTTTAATGTTTTAATTATTTTTATTTGTTTTATGACTTGTAAGTGCCTAGAGTCATCTTGTAGGGGAATGGACAGCATACAAATGTCATAAATAATAAATAGATAAAATAAATAAATGTATATATCTTCCCTAGTTTATGTGCAGAGAAATATGATCTATAATTCCACTGCTGGGGACAACCTAAAAATGCATCAGGTAATCAGGTGTTCTGTTCTTAGAACCATTTATTGGTCTTGTCTCAGTGAGTTTTCTTCTGTCTTTAAGTAAAATTGACTAAGCCTTGCCTGAATCCTTTTCCCCTTCATTTTGCTATATACAGATAAAACATAAGTGGCACTAAAAATTTATCTTCCACAGAGTTAGGCTCCCCAACCCATAGGAGGCAGATTACTATTGTTCTATCAGTTCCCAAAGTAATCTTTAGAATGATAGAAAAAAAACTATTGCCTGGATGCGTCATTGGGTCTGTGAAAAGGAAGAAAAAATTAAACCCCCTTTCCATACCTTGCATGGACCCTATTGTGACTGGATTTCATGATCATGACTGTTTGCTTTCTAAAGCAATAAACAATTGATACTGTACCTCTCTATATCACTTTTAGATACCAAAACCTATTTAACATCTTGCTTTATTTTGATTCTGTAGTTGTCCTTTTATGATTACTTAAAAATTGGCAACTTTATGTGAATGTATCACTTCCAAATAACTAATGTAATAAGAAATAGTATTTTAGATAAAGGTTAGTTCCCAGAGTCAAGATGTAATCAATGGAGTGGCTTTTCAGCCACAAATGGTTCAAAAATATTTTTTTCTGGTTTAAGAAAGGTTAATATGCAGTAATAGATAGGGGAACATAATCTAGGGCTACAATTGACAGTCATTTGCTCTGAAATAATCCATGAGATTCCAATGGAATTGTTTTGAAGTAACTGCTGCCAAATCCTGGATTGTTTCAGGCTTACTGGGAACCCTCATTTTACAGCGAAGGGAGACAACATGAAAAGTAGTAGCAGGGACTTAAATTACATTTTTTGCAGTCTTTTATTTTTTCTTACCTGGTACTGAAGTTCCCAATGCAACAAATACGACCGCAGTTACAGAGTCCTTCAGGCCAATTGTGCAGCCAAAATGGGATGCCAAATCCCCAATGAAAGCTGTGAGAAGGCCAATCATGATGATGGACACTACAAAACAAGCCCAACCATTCCAGTAGTCTGTTGGGGGAACAAAGGCAAAAAAGACTTTCCAGAAGACGGTCAGAAAGTGCATCACATAATCAAAGCAGGATGGTAGCTTCTCTTCGCCACATTCATCATCATCATCATCCTCTCCTGAAAAAGGAAAGAGAGAGGAAGGGAGGGAGGGAGAGAGAGAGAAAGAAAGAGAGAGAGAGAGAGAGAGAGAGAGAGAGAGAGAGAGAGAGAGAGAGAGAGAAGTTGGTTCATGAAGGATGGTTCCCAACTGTAAGGCACAAGCATAATTATCATAGTTGCCTTTTTGAAAAATGAAATATATAACAGTTTAATAAATATATCACTTAGAGGGAAAGGCCACTGTACTTTTCATTCCTTGTGTAAGAGGAAAAAAAGCATTTTCCACATCATCACCATTCTATAATTTTATAAATATATTTGTTATATTATTTCATTGAGTTCTCTTTTACATTTTTCTGAACTAAAGAAAATTTTAAAAAGTGTCATGGGGAGTTTGTTTCAACTTCCTGATCAAATTGTTTTCTATCTTCTATACACTTTGCATTTATACCAAATTTGTCTTGAGTTTTAATTTTTCTTATTAACTGTATCTGTTGTTATACTGAGGGAGTGCGGTGGCCTAGTGGTTAGGATGCTGGGAATGTTTCGAGACCCAATGACCACATAACGGGGTCCTCCTTTGCCTTTCTTAGCATTGCTTCATTTATCATTTCCTGCTGTTTAGTCTAAACCAGGGGTAGTCAACCTTGCCTCTTTTATGACTAGTGGACTTCAACTCCCAGAATTCCTGAGCCAGATTGACTACCCCTGGTCTAAACTAACTGGTTCCAGCAAAGGTGTTTTATTTTTAAATGCCATGTGAATAATATTCCTGAACCAGGAGTGCATGAGTGGGGTAAGAAACGGTTTGCCCTCTTCTTTGATAACACCAAGGCTATGATTACTAGTGCCTGATTTAAAATAGCATAACTATTTATTTTTCAGAGCTTAATCTAGGAAAAATATACTGAGTACATAAAGCAAAGTGATTCCAAGGACGTCTCAATATTAAAATGACCACACATGCCACCTTCTTTATGGCCCAGATAATTGTAATACATTCAGGAGAGGCCCCAGTTGAAAGATCAAAAGTATTATTTGAGAATGCTGGTGGGTACCCTCCCAAAGCCGGTTATTTCCTTTGATAGTTTTCCTCTAGCTGAGCTTGTTTTGGGACTAAAGCCTAAGACAGTGTTATCTGTTTTGCTTGATCCTGTAAGCTTCTGGAAATATGACTCATCAGAATAGGCCACATTTTCCTCCACATATTACCATTTCTCAAATCACTGTGAATTATCTACAAGTCTTCTGATTACTTCTCTATTAGCAATACAATTATGTAACTAGATGTTTGTTGTAGAACATTTTGATTCTTTTGGTTTGCACCACCTGATGTGCTATTTATTCTTAATGTACACTGTATAATAATCTCATAAAAGGCATGGAGCAAAGGAGCGCCAAACAGCTGCTGAAGACTGAAGCTTTTAGGTATCCTTGCTGTGAGATTGCTACATTTTTCTCAACAAAGAAACAATCCTTTTTATTGAGAAGCACCGAAGAATGCCAGGGAGTGCTATCTTAAATGCAAGAAAGTTTGCATTATGGAAAGAAACCCAAATGGTTTCCTTTTGTTTCCTATTAATGAACATCAGCAAATGGCTTTCTTGACATCATTACAGAAAAAAAATAAGAATTTTATCAGCAAGCTTGGAATAAGCAGAAATATTGTGGATGCTTCACTACGCATTAGAGTATGGATATAAGAGAAATTATCCACACATTCAATAGGGCTCTGTCAAAATGGAATCCACCAACAAAAACCAATGAACAGAGTTTTCTTGTGTCTGTCATCCTCTGCTCAAATGTCAATCTATGGTTTGTATGTGGATGCTTAACTCATCACTTGCTCAGTATTCTTATTTTCTCCCTTAATAGCCACTCCCTGCAAGCTATTTTCAGTTCTGGAAATAAGTCTAGCTTGGGAAAAAGTATTTTGGGAAAAAACAATGATTGCCAGGAAAGAGGTGGATAATATAAAGGAGAACTTGCGACTAAGTATGAGAGATGCCAGTGTAATGTATAATTTAATTTTGGCAAGTATAAGTTAAAGAGAGTTAATTTATTGATTTAATAGCAAAAATCTACCCATAACATTTATTAAAGATTTACTAAATATAACAAATTACAATATTTATATAATCAATCAGCTTGTTCAAGAGAATTACATTATAAAATATTCTCCCTACCCTGTCCTCCAGAAGTTTTAGATTGGAACCCTTAACATCCAGTTAACACGACTATGAGTTATAAAAATTTCAACCCAGCATATGTGAGAGGAATCAGGTCAGGGAAGGCCACAAGCCCCAGAAAAAATATACAAAAACATGGAGCTGAGAAATAGCAGGATTTGGTTTAGCAAATTGAGAAATATTGTCAAATACATTATTTTGAGAACTACATATCAAGACATCCTCTTTGAATTTCTCTTGACAAGCAGGTGGGACTGCTGTGGGGTTTGCCATGCCCTGCATGGACACAGCTGAACTGGATGCAAATTGAAGGTTTACTATGGCTCTATAAATGAACTTACTGTCTTTTCTTGGTGGATGCATACATAAACCTCAAAATAATTTTGCTAGATCACTTTTCTTTTCTACTCAAGCCCCAATTTGCTTTTTTCTTTATTGCTAAACTGAGAAATTGGTATCAGATCTTCCCTATCTGTATCTCCTTCCACTGAAGCGGGGTGGAAAGAGAAGCATCTAATGGTGCAAGCTAGCCATGGAACTCTTCAGTATGGCAGTGTGGCAACATAATCAGTCTAAGGCTTTGTCTTAGTAGGCAAAGAGTAGGATTCTCACTACTCTTACAATCTTTCCTCTAAGCATTGTTGATCCTATTTTCAGAAGACAATTTTGACTTGCTTTGTTCTTATGTAGGAAAACCAAGATACAGTAAATATTCTGTTCATTTGTTTGATTTAAATGTTTAAGCAGAAGTATAACTACTTTGTGATCCTAAGGTTTTCATCCTGTCTGACCATGGGAACTGCCAATTGTGTACCCCAGCTACAGATGAATGGATTGGGTTAGAGCCAATTTAAATTCTTGAGTCATTTTGTACTGTCATGTTGATTTAAGTTGTCCTAAGATCAGAGAGCACTCTGAGGGATAACTAGAAAGGGATTATTCAAAATGCTTTAAATAGTTTTAAATTGCCAATCACTAAGATTGCATGTATTTTTTAAAAAGAACATTGCGTGAACAAAGCTTTTTGATATTTAATTCTCTCAGAGCACTTTATGGGAGGAGATGCAGAATAATAAAATGTCCATTAGGAGAATCAAACACTATGCTTTTATGAGTAATTTAGTGCATTGGTAAATATTAAAAGATCTTAGTATGATGGTTCCCTGGATATTTAGAAACTAAAGTTTGCTGTAAATGGTTTGGATCTATAATGTAGCCCAGTGTTCTTCAACCACATCAACTTTAAGATCTGCGGATTTTATGTGGCCAGCATGCCCTCTGATCCTTGGAGAAATGGCTGGGCATTGTAACAAAATGCTTATTGGAGGCCTGTTGCTACTGCATTATTTGTCCTATAGTTATAAAGAGTCTTTTTGGTTAGTACTAATTCATGTTAACTCTGATTAGTTATTTTATGACTTAGGGCAGGGGTGTCAAACTGTCGGCCCACAGGCTGACACATCATCCGGAAGCTGTGCCCACCCCATCGCTGGCAATGGCAAAACGCCGATACGTTGCATGATGTCATGTGACGCCGTGAGTTTGACATGTGTTAAACTATGAGTTAAATAAGAAGCTTACATAAAAAATTAAAAGTTGATCAAACACAGCTGCTGAACTGACTAGCATAATGCACTCTTGGGGACTAAATGTGTATTGTTTACTTACTTAGCAAAACTGGTATTATAAAGTATATGAATACCTTCCTTTTTGCTTAACTGTTACACTATTTAAAAACAATATTTTAAAAAATCCAGTGTTGCTCTCCTCATAAACCATTTGAGTAATAATTGCTGATGAAGTTTCTTGCTGCTGAATAAAGTACAAAGACCAAAATGTGTTAATTAAAAAAGAGCTTTCCAGCCAGAAAAACAAGCCTTTAGAAAGAAGTGCCATTTCTGAATCTCATTTAGAGGATTTTGGGTGGGTCTTATGGAATATGACTCCTATTCTCTTTTGGATAAAACAGTTTTCTTCATCTTAGCATCCTTCAGATGCTATTCCTGGAATCTCCAGCCAGTCCCTATCTTAACTTACTTTTTTTCTTAGAGCAGAGTGGATTTTTGTTTGAAAAATTAGGATATGCCAGATTAGGGAATAGAAAGGCCAGCTTTCTATAAGCATTATCCAAATTATTGCAATCATATTTAACAAAAGAACAGATAAACAGCAAATTAAATCATTGTCTTTCAGACACATACTGCTTGGGGGAAAAAAGAAATACTGTTAGAACAAAAATTTCAGCTATAATTCTTGTACAAAGAAAATGAAATATAGTCATTTCTCCAGGGGTCCAGTCAGAGATGAGAAATAGCCCAGAAGCTAACTTCTGCAAGATTAAAAAATCCCATTTCTTTTTTAAAAGAATCTCTTCTATTTCTTTTTCACTGAGTTCTAGTGACACATGGCTTAATCTTTCACGAACTATCACGTGGCTTGGAAACATCTAGAAACAGTGACTAATAAGCATTGTAATAAGATAATGGGTTGCATTTTTCAATTTAGATTGATAAAGGTCGATATTAACATAGGCATCTACTTTAACCTGGCATCAAATAATATTTTAAAATATTAACCAGCTATATTGGCTTTACATAAGCTAAAAACATGAAACATTCTATTGGATCAGACCTAAGGCCTATCAGAGCCAGCTTCCTGTTCCCTGGAACAACCATCAAAATAGTACATTGCTGGTACCTGGTAACCCAGATAATTTGTTTTATAAAAAATAAAATACAAAATCTGATTACCAGATCATTGTGACCAAAAGGACCAATTATCTATTCCTTAATTTAATTGCCAGAGTAAGTCTGAAATGGAGCATGATTGATGTCAAAGATGCAGGGAGCAAGAAACAGGAGGATGGTTTAAAATCACACCCTTTTCTGCCTGTTTCTTATCCCACACATGGATGGACAATAAAGATAGATGTGTTAAAACACGAATGCAAACAATAAAAAACCCAAAAATGAGTGTTGTTTTACTGGTCTAGCAGCACTGGGCAAAATAGGCACATATTGGGTGACAGGAGGGTAGGGGCTGTTTCTGCCACAGTATATAGCAGTCGACTGAAATGGAGGAAGTTGACACACAATAGGCAAAACAATGTCACTAGTGCCACTGCAAATTGGAAAACACTATTCTGACATATAGTAGGAAAAAATGGGTAGAGGATGCACAAACCATTGACCTGTGGGTAGGTAGAGGAGAATATTGTGTCTTCCTGCCCTTGAGAAATAGCTAGCAATTATTACTTGCACTGAGGCGACTGGTTAGTTATCAATCCTGTGTGTAGCTGCACTCCTGCCTTGCCAATTGCTCTGCTTGAGAGCTCAAAAGGCTGGGGATAAAATGCTGCTTTTTAAGTGCATGCCATTGTTTCTTTTCTTCCAGCTTTTGGATCTTGCCTTGCATTACAGACTATAGACATTACAGATGTTGCGGATTCTGACCCTTGGCTACCAATGCTGATTAAAGGCCATGTGACTGGTTGTTTTCTGACTTCAGGCCCCTTGTTAATAACCCTGACCTCTCTTTGCACTGTGCTGATTTCATGCAAGTGGACGGTGTGGGTTGGTATGTGTGTGTGTTCTGTTTCTTTTTAAGTCAGATGCAATTTTTTTTACTTTTACCGTTTTAGAAAGGGTTCTGGGGGATGCAGAAATTGTGCTTCAGGACTTAGTCTGCCTTAAAGGTTGTCTACTGCTGCTTAATCAATAAGGTTACACATTGCATATATTTAAAGCATTATTGGTGGAAGGGTTATCGGGCAGCAATGGTAACTGGAGGCACACAGTAATATCCAGGAAAAGGATGAACATTTTCTTTCAACTGCACTATAGTAGTTGCCCTCTGGAATTTCTTCCTGGTCAAAAATGATAGGAGAAACATGGGCTCCTTGGTGCTCTCTGAACTTGGTAGTTTTTATGCAGATGCCTCATTACCCACACCAGTAATGTCATCAATGCTAGTACTTTTCCTGTCAGTGTTGTCAGGCAAACCCCAGCACTGACAATGTTATCTTAGTTTGGATAATAAAATGTCTGCATAAAAAAATACCAAGCTCAGAGAGCACCAAGGACCCCTGATTTCAACCCTGAACTACAAATATTCTCCTTTATCGATGACATGGTTCTTTCTTGTTGGATACATTTGTATCTTATAGTGAAGTATGAATAAAGATCAGGCAGAGACCTTAAAAAAATATTCTACACGCAGTGTTGACAGTTTGTTAAACTGTGTTTTCTCCCCCAGTAACAATTAGGTTCACTGAAAACATGTGTTTTTATGGGTGCAATTCTACAGTTTAACAGAAGGAAGCCACCTGGGAATGAACAGAACATTTGATACTGACAGACGAAGCTTCTGCAGACTTGAATGTTATGGACTGCATGTTAGAAATCGAAAAGTCTCCTGTGGATACATTCAGAATACAATAGCATGAGGAGCCTAGAAGTGCCTGAGAAATACTTAATACTTAATACTTGCACAGAAGGACTTAAAAGTATTTTAGGATTATTTAATATCAGACATCCCATGCCCTGTTAGGTCATTGATTTAGAGATATATCATTATCTAAAAAGGGAAACGAAATAACTATGGTGGGCAAAAAAGCAAAAAAATCTTCCTTTCTCCCTCCCTCCCTCCTCTAATTCTTGCTGGCTTGCCCATTTACTTTACTTTGCTTGTGGGAAGCCTGCAGGGAGAAAAATCAGTAGGGAAGCCAGCAGGAAATTGCAAGTCCAAAGCCAGTCGGCAGCTAAATGGATGCTGCTGGATGGGGAAGGGAGCAAGGGATTACAAGAATGGCTGAGAAACTGTCATAGAATGTTCAAAATAGGCATTACGTGACTGCAGCAACAGCCTGGCAAGGCTGAAGCAACAAGAGTTTGGCAGCACTGAAGCACCCACAAGTTTACCAAATTTTGTTTCCTCGGGAGTCATGGGTCCTGGATTTTGGATACATTCTGTACGTTAGGTAAGTTAGGATTTGAGGTACCTTGGTTCAAAAATTGTTCCCGTATGATAAACCGTTTTACCTAGTTAAAATTATGGGAACAAGACTTTTAGTAGTACATAGATTTTTGTTCTTTATTTGACTCAGATTATATAATACATTCTTTCAATTAAATGTAATTAAAATTAATGAACTTGTTTCACTTTCACTTAGTTTTACCAATTGCAATTTAGGCAAGGGAAAACTATCCTTAAATGTACAAGATAGATACTGCTAATAAAAAGGAAATTGTTCTTTTAGATACTTGCCTAGAAAATATTCTGATACACTCTTTGTCTTTGCACTTGGCTAATTTAGGAATGAACATAGGAAAATGTCAGAAGATAAAATTTGTCTTATGGGTTTATCACTTTCTTATCTTTATGATTAAGTAAGTCATTCTTTTCTAGCCTGGCACTTCTGAAATATCAGGAGCCCTGCCAGTAAGCGCAAGGCAAATTACACGTAGGGGATTCTACAATGGAGCATATGTAGTCTGGGGAAAGACG
>NW_015386947.1:150565-159210 GCF_001527695.2 Protobothrops mucrosquamatus
AAATAGAAAGACTGTGGCAAAAGCAAGCAAGGGTAGTACCAATAGTAATAGGCACCTTGGGTGCAATCCCAAAACAACTGGAGCACCACTTGAACACCATTGGCATTGACAAATTCGCCATTAGTCAATTGCAAAAGGCGGCCTTACTAGGAACTGCTTCCATCCTGCGACGATATCTGTAATACCATCAAACATCCACGTCTGCCTATCCCAGGTCCTTGGTAAGGACTCAATAGGTAGGCAAAATGCCAAATCCAGTCTGAACATCGGGCTCACTGTGCGATGATGATGATGATGATGATGATGATGATGATGATGATAATAATAATAATAATAATAATAATAATAATAATAATAATAATAATAATAATAAAGTTGGAAGGGACCTTGGAGGTCATCTAGTCCAACCCCCTGCTCAGGCAGGAAACCCTATACCATTTCGGACAAAGATGTTGAGATCTTGGAAAAAGTTCAGAGAAGAGCAACTAAGATGATCAAAGGCCTGGAGACTAAAACATATGAAGAACAGCTGTAGGACTTGGGTTTGCTAGTCTAAAGAAAAGAAGAAATAGGGCTGACATGATAGCAGTATTCCAATAGCTGAGAGGCTGCCACAAAGAAGAGGGGGTCAAATTATTCTCTAAAGCACCAGAAGGCAGGACAAGAAACAATGGTTGGAAACTGATCAAAGAGAGAAGCAACCTGGAATTAAGGAGAAAGTTCCTAACAGTGAGGACAATTAACCAGTGGAAGAGCTTGCCTTCAGAAATCGTGGGCACTCCATCACTGGAGTTTTAAAGAAGAAACTAGACCAGTGGTGGCGAACCTATGGCACGCGTGCCAGAGGCGGCACGCGGAGCCCTCTCTGTAGGCACATGCCATCGCCCCAGCACACGTGGTCTCTAAAAGTTCGCCATCACTGGCCTAAGGCCAGCCAACCTGGAGCCGCCATTGGGGAGCCCACCATCCCACCCGCCAGAGACCCCCTGCATCTCCCCCAACCCTGCCCGGCTCCCACAGGTGTCCCTCCCCATAAGCAACATCAAGGTGGCCACGCCCACCCCGGCCATGCCCACCCAATCTGCCATGACTACTGCAGCCACACCCATCCAGTGGCCACGCCCACCCAGTCTGCCCAGCCCACTAGCTGCACCTGCCGAGTGGGCCATATCCACCCGGCACCCGGCGATATATAAGTGGGTTTTAGGTTGCAGTTTGGGCACTCGGTCTCTAAAAGGTTTGCCATCACTGAACTAGACAGTAACTTGTCTGAGACGGCATAGGTTCTCCTGCTTGAGCGGGGGGCTGGACTAGAAGACCTCCAAGGTCCTTTTCAGCTCTATTCTATTCTAGCTGATAATGCAAGTTGGGAAGTACTTCCTGAAAATAATTCATTTTCCAATTTTTGCATCATTAAAAAAATTCAAGAGTGTTAAGAAAAATCAATTGATTTTTTTTTGCTCTAAATTAAACATTTCTTGAGGGCCAGAAACACCAATGGAGCTTGTATTGTTATATGATTTATTACTCCAGTCTGACCTCCTTTTAATTATCTTTTCAACTAGTAGGATAGCAGATAATCATGCTGAGGTGCAAGTAATAAGATCATTATTTCTGATGCATAGAAGCAGCAGCACAATTATCTATCCTTGGAGAAGATATGATGCATTGGAAACAGTGATTCATGTAGCCAGCAAAGCTGGCTGAGGAATTCTGGGAGTTGAAGTCCACAAGTCTTAAAGTTGCCAAGGTTGAGGGCCCCTGATGTAGGTGAACTTGCCATGAATATTAACAATGACAGTGTGCCTTCAGTTTATGAAGCAATGATCAGAAAATCCTGCTCATGGAAGCAGTATATATACGGTTAAAATATAATTTATCAATTCTACAATCTGCCTGAATTATAGTTCTATAATTTGTCTGTATATAGTTAAAGTGAAAGAAATGTAGTCAATAATTCATACATCATATGAAGCCACAATTCTATTAACTATGGTTTAAATAATAACTGGGTGGATTTGCATCATATCCTACCCAATATAAAGCACCACAGGTCACAAACAACGGATATTCTAATCTAAAATCAAACTACATTATGGAAGGGCACAATTATGAATCTAGTCCCTTCATATTCATGGCAATGATATCTGTCAGGAGGCTCAAAATCTGTTGAGATGGTGGGATCATGAATGAAATGCTACATGTGCATGCAGTGACTCATGTCTATGTACAAAGGGTCTTTGATCCAATTCTGCACCAACAATCTTAAAGATGTTGACCCTTCCCAATGCCCATGTTTCTTATATAAAATAAGACCCTCTTGTTCTTATTTTTGCTTCAACTCTGTAAGAATGTTAGTCTTGCCTAGAAAAATAAGCCTTATGTTCTTAATTCATATCCAATTTATTGAAGTTGGACTGATATAGTTACTGCAGTCAGATGTCTAGATGACACTTGTTAAATATATTGTACTTAACATACTTTTCATTTGAGTGTTTTTTTTAAAATAATAGACAGTCTATTTATTCTGGCAAGTCCAGATATAATAGTACAAAAGAAAATGTATTTCAGTGGTATTGAGGGATCTTAAAATAGTTTAGAAAGAAAGCAATATCAAATATGGAAATTCTTTGCAAATTGGAAGATAATATCTTGCAATGAGTGTGTATCCACAGTGAAATAATTTTTTAATTTGTCAAATATTCTGTGAAGTCAGACTATCAAATAATTACATTAGGTTATACAATATAGCAGACTGTACTGGGAGACATGTATGCATGTACAGTACATGCATGCACAGATGCACAGACTTTTAAAAAACATTTTATAATCACAGATATTATGTATTATTTACTCTATCTTTCCCTTTCTTTTTCGAAGGAACAAAAGATGACCTGCATGAATTTCCCAAGAGTCACTATTCAGATTAAATTCTACTTAATGTTAACGTATTTGCTATACTAACTTAGAGTAAATTGAATTCAGAGCTACAAAGAACACATGACTATGTTCTACTATTACTTTACTTCTCTTTCAACAGACTTATTACACCCTATTACAATAAACAGAAATACACAGCTGCAGTTCTTAACTGTTACACCCCATGTCTCCCCATAAAAGGGACAACATGATTTTCAAATAGTAAAACTGCATTTACCCAGAAGCTTTGAAGATCATTCAGAAGGCAAGGGTACACATTTTTGGTATAATTTAAATGGGGAAAGCTAGAGTCATCATAGCAGGGAAATGATGCGGACTAGGCAAGTTGTACCACATTTGCCTGGGTTGAAAGTTGCCAAGGGGTGGTCTGGGAGTTTGGGATTTTATTTTTTTTCTATGCTTTTTAAAACTGTTAAGCCTATTTCACAGCTCACAAAACACAGGCACAATTTGCTTTGTGCTTAAAACAAAATGAAGCTGCAATACTGATATTTGGAAGCTAGATTGCCAAACTGCCATGGGCACCACAGAAAGAGGCTTTGGAGACACAAGGTATCCATCCATGATATAAAATAAAAGAACTTCTCCATCAGAGAGATGTATGCAATGCAGATTTAAAGACTAATACACTGAAGTTACAATGCTAAAGCTATCTACTTTTTTTAAAAAAGGGAGACTGCTTCTTCCTTTGTCATAGCTCCTGAAACAAATGCAAGCTACCAAAATTAACTTGATAACTTCAGGCTAGGAAAATGGCAAATTGTAATTTATGGTATTTATAGAAATAAAAACTTACCAGCACTAACAGTGATAGCCTCAATGAACTGTTCTCTCCAGCTGTTAGTTCCAACCACAAGAGCTAGATTTGTCTTCTTAATAAGCTTGTCCACAGTGTTCTGCAGATGGACAGACAAAACATGGATTATGTGGTAAATGTAAAGGATGCTGGTTAGCATTAGAGCATGGATATCAACATCAAGTGGATGAAATTAAACAAATATGCAAAAGTATCTTGCTTTAAAAAGACTTGAAATATTTGTGCAAAGTATTTCTTAATGGTGCCTTGTAATCAGACCTACAAAAAGATGATTTGCACATTTTCATAAAGTATTAGTCCATCTATATTTGATGCAGTGAAAAGGAAGTCTTATTTTCTTTGGACATCTTCTTAATAGTTGTTATTACAATAGTAAACTTTTGGCAAATTGGTAAGACCTGTTGCCGTCAAGGCGGAATGATCTATTCATTTTCTGCCAATCTGCTTCATTTGTAGGGCTGGTTCTTAGGAAAGACTGATTTGTTATGGCTAATATGCAAAGAAAAAGATAGCCAAGAAAGGGTGAATGATCCATTCCTCCCACATAATTTGCCTGCATTACATTCCATGAATCCGCCATCATGAAGTCCCTGGATGTTTATGATAACTGGACAAATGATTAAATACAAATTAATGCTACTATAGATATTGCTCAATTTATGACAATTGGGACCAGAATTTCCACTGCTAAACAAGGCAGTTAAGTGAGTTATGCCCAATTTTATGACCTTTTTGCTGCAGTTGTTAAGCAAATCACTGCAATGGTTAAGTGACTCATGAACTTAATACTATTCACTTCATTAAGTGAGCCCAGGTTCTTCCATTGACTTTGCTTGTCAGAAACTGGCTGGGAAGGTCACAAATGGCAATCAAGTATCTCTAGGACAGGGGTGTCAAACTGCCGGCCCGCGGGCCGCTTTCATCATACCGGAGCCGCGCCCACCCCATTGCCGGCAATGGCGAAAAAGCTCCAATATGTCGCGCGACGTCACGAGTTTGACATGCCTGCTCTAGGATGCTGCAACAATTACCAAATGCCTGGATTTTGATCACATAACCATAGGGATCCCCTTATATAACACCTTATCTAGTTTATTTTATAGGCTTCTTTTGCACTGAAACCTCTGAACCACATTCAGACCAATCTACTATGCATAGCGAGGAAAAGTAATTTTACAGGGGGCCAGAGCATTGGCTCACCTATTTCTTCCCTGAATTGGTAAGGCCTGTGATTAAACTGGGGATAAAAAAAAGACAACTTAAAAAATAGTCATCAAGGTGCCATGTAGAAACTCCTGACACATTGATGTATCTCTGAAAATAAATTAATACTTCAGAAAACTGCACTTAACTGACATATTTGCTTTACTACAGCTAAACTGGACATTTACAACTTTTACCGATCTCCTATACATTTAATAACCTTGAGATATGCTTATAGAGCAGACTTATAAAAACTTTGCTTTCAAGCTAATGTACCTCATAATATTATAAAATTGAATATGAAATATATAATCATGCATACTTCATTTTCTTTACAAATGATTGATTTGAGCTACACCATGATTTAAGTTCAGTGAGGTTGCCTGCAACCATTCAAAATTACTCTCTAAGGGAATTGATAAGAGAATATTTTGGCTAAGCTGCATAAAACAAATAATAAAAGAACTAAAAAGGATTGCTTATGTCGGTGATTCCTGTATAATTCCTGTATAATGAAATTAATACAGAATGGTATAAAATTTTAATATATAATTTAAAATTATCTTCAGGGGATGCAAATAAAAGAAAATCAAATTTAATTTTAAATTTCCAATAATTATTAATCATGTAAATAATATGGTGCTTCTGTTTTAAATAGTCAATATGGCATTGTGCTTAATGAGCTAGATTAGATGTGCATTCATATTCTTCTTTAGCTGAAAAGTTGTTTCAGTAAGAAGTTAGGTATTATCTCAAACTTAACCACTTGATCCATAGGATAAAAAGAAGGGATAAAGCACCTATGCTATTAAAAAAATTGTTCATGATTTTTTTACATTTAAAGTTTGTGTGTAATGTTCTTATTTGAAGATGTAGGAGGTGACCAAATACACCATCAGTTTGGAGTCTATACACTACCAAAAGAGACCCCCCCTCACACTTGAAGTCCATTTGCCTTGACAGTTAGTAGATCAGATTCTTGTGCTGAGATTGCATGGAATAAACTTATAGTACTTTTGAACTGTATCCTCTCTCCTGTTTTCTTGCACCTGACTGAAATCATTTGTACAATCTGAGAACTGTGTGTAATTTTCTTATTCGAACTCATTTTTACATAATATCATTGAAATACGTAAATAGACTTATTAATATTTTTGGAAATCCCACTAGGAAAAGGCAGAAAGGAAAGAGAGAGAAGGAAGGAAGGAAGGAAGGAAGGGAGGGAGGGAGGGAGGGAGGGAGGGAGGGAGAGAGAGAGAGAGAGAGAGAGAGAGAGAGAGAGAGAGAGAGAAAGAGAAAGAGAAAGAGAAAGAAAGAAAGAAAGAAAGAAAGAAAGAAAGAAAGAAAGAAAGAAAAGAACATGGCTGTGGCTGCAGTTTATCTTCCTATGAATATATTTGATAGCTTAAAAATCTAGTTCTTAAAGGTGAGCTGGCAAAGTTTAGTGAAATAAAATTTCCTACAGAATACATTGTTGCCCTTCTTTAAAATAGATGCTGCAACATAATAAATAATACATAATAAATAAAAACATCAGAAAATTAGCCAAATTATTTCAACTCTATAATTTTTATGAATTGCACAATTTGCCTTTTCTCAGAACAAAATTCTAATTGCACAGGCCTATTTTGGGTGTGTGTGTGTGTGGGGGGGAATTCCCTATAAAAATATAATCCTAGGTTACCACAGGACAGATATGGAATAGAGCTGTAATAACTTAATAGCTGTTTGTTGTCAGATGGTGCCTGAATTAAATACATTAAATTAATGGTAATAATGACTTTAGATGTCTCCATACTATACCTTGAACTCGTAGGACTCTTCAATAATCACTTCTAGCTTTGTGTGCTCCCCCAGAATGGGGCGCCCCATTTCAGCAATGCGGCGTTCTTCCTCTTCTTTGCTTGTCAGAGGCTGCTTCTCTTCGTTCTCCTCTGGGGATGGAGAAGACAAAAAGAACCAGTTGAGGGATGATGAATCTATTCCCTTTTCTGCAGCCAGCTCCTGTTTATCCTCCAACATACTGGCAAAAGCAGGCAAACCACTGTTACAGGAATATTCCACCAGGACAGCCTCCTGCATGGTAAGGATTGAAGTTTGCTCTTCCAGATAGTTTACCTGGAAGTATCAGGAAATTATATCATGTTCACACCTCTTCTGCATGTCAAAGAAGTGCTTCCTTTCCTCCCTTGTGCTTTTTAAGGGAATCACAATTTAGCAGGTGGCTCTTTGAGTTGCTCTTTGCAACTGGGAAACAGAAAGGAAAGATCAATCTAGGGATTCACAGGTCAATGTGACACACTACCTAATGTGGTTGCTTTTAAACAGATCTACTCTTAATTAAGGGTGTGTCTAAATATGAAATATATGATTGTAACAGATGCTGATGTTTGCCTGCTGTGTGAGTATTTGTCTGATAATGAAATGAACTATGTCTTCCAATTGAGCATAGACTCAGTAGTAACCCCAGTGTGTATATTGTTGTCAATCGCACATCCCTAAAAAGTCCTTTTTTAAAAAATATACAAAATAAGAAACAAAAGGTAAGAAGGGCAGAAAAAGAAAATGATGTTTACAACGAAAACACAATTTTTCTGGGCACCATAGAATAGTTAGGAATTTTTATACAGCAAGTAGCAACTTTGAAATTGCAAAGTGATGAGCAAGTATTTTAGATTGACTGATTGGTGTTCAAGCAAAAGCAGACAACATATCCACAAGAGAAATATAAAGAAATATCTTTGGTCAATATTAGCTCATGTGTTTCCAGGTTCACAGAGCCATTTTGTCCTGTTAGGATTGTCTGACAATTGCCATTTAGCTGCAACTCCTAATAACAACTTAGTGTTTATAACCATGATAAGACAGAAAGGGGTTAGAGTTTTGGGCACCTCTTTATTGCCCTCTACCCAAATATGGCAAGGAACCCTGTCCTCTCCCCAAAGAACATGTGTTTAGATTTGTACATATAAATGACAATCTATAGTACTCCTTTCCTTGATTGTGTGAAAACAGACTCAGAGAAAATTAGGCTCAACAGAACATCATCACATTTGAGTTTAATATTCCTGGTGAAGCGAGATACAACATATATTGTGTTCATGTTAATCTCAATCTTTCTCAAACTATTATTGTAGGTGTCTCTGCATCCTAATGAGAAGGTTGCTGTGACATCTTTCTTTTCCCCCCATGGTTTTTCTCTCTTGGAATATAATCCATACCTCTTTTTTATTATTATTTTTATTGTGGCCTCTGATATCATAACATATATTGGCTGGAACAAAAGGCCTGGAAAGGTCTCCATCATTTATTCTTATTTTCATTGATTATTAATTTTTTATGCTGTCTTGCTGTTACAGTGACAATGGGCGATTTAAAATATAAAAAAATCTATCAATAAATATCAATCAATAAAATCAATATTGATTTAAAAAAATAAAACTTATTTAAGTTTTATACTACAGTTTCTGCATATTTCTCACTTTATAATGGAAGCAATTTTTTATTAATAATTTTTGGTGACTGTTCTGACAAAAATCAATGGTATATTAAGGTTCTAGAGGGTTGCAAATAAGGACTTTGGGGTTGCTAGTAGCTCTGGGGTTACAGGTTTCCATCCTTCATTTAAAGAGACACACAGATACCTGAATTCTTCTCTGCCTCAATTATAGGTGGGGTTGTGTCT
>NW_015386947.1:159543-173642 GCF_001527695.2 Protobothrops mucrosquamatus
AATTTTATTCAGTGCTCCTCCCCTCCAAATCTCTATTCTATCTTATTGACAAGTTGAAAGCACACAATATCTAGCTTTCTCTTAAAAGGCTCATCTGAGGATTCCACAGTTTAACAGATCAAAGACAGCATATGGGGAGAATTGGGTTACATGAGACAGACTAGCCAATACAGATCATACAACCAGTCACGGACTGAGAGCAGAGCAGAGATGAGCAGGTATTAATAAGGATAGGAACCTGAAATTACCTTGGGCAGGTAAGCCATGTGGTCAAGATTATTTTGGGGAAATGGGAATCCATAGGGATGGAATAAATTAAAGAAGAATGAATACAGTACATTTGCTTTGTACTGCAATCTGTGGAATTTGGTTGCCTATAAGTTCTATATATTTGTCCAGCTGAACATCAGCATCTGATTGATATAATACAAAGTTAAATTGAAATTTGGGGTATTTTTAATCAGTAAAAGCTTGATAACTGGCAATCTGTTTTCACTATTCGGTTAATCGCCCTGTTAATCACCTATTTATTTATACAAAGTATTATAAAAACACATATTTGTGACTCCTGTATTTTAGGAAAGTCTCTTATTGCCTGATGTCTAAGTGTCAACAGAAGGAATTTTAATTACTTCTTTGGTTGGGTAATAATGCTACTTTAGGGCTCTAAGGACTTTTCTTATATTTTGTAGCTTTCGGATGATTTGACATAAAGAACTCTAATAAAGGAGCCCCTTCCTTTCAACTCTTAGAAAGGGACATCTGGCAACCCTATTCATATCTTTGAATGCACAGTTCCTCTTGCTAGGACGGAATTTAATTCTTTGCTTAAAACCAAACCCTTGAATTTTATTTTCCTCTCCCTCTCATTTTCTTTTTGTTTTGTGATAAAAGTGAATTTGAAAAGTGGCAATACTACTTGATTGGTGCTTAAAAACAATGAGAAGTAATTTGTTAATTTGAATGTATCCAAGACAATGTCAATGGAGGGGAGGGGAGGTGGGTGGAAGTAATCTGATTTTTGTTTTGTTGAAAGTGAGTGCACCAGATGTTCTAGTGAGAGACAATAAGGGAGAAGCTCCATGAGACTGAATGGTCAGAACTGATTTTTGCACAGGACAAAGCTTGGCAGAGGGATCCAGCATAGATGCAGCAAAAGGTTTTATCTCTATCATCAGCTACTGTATAATAAGTTACTGAATTACTGAGTTGCTGAAGCATTCCCCTCATCACAAAGTTTAATTTTAAATACAGATAAAGAATAATTTTTAAAATGGCAAGAAACTCTGGCACATGAGAAGGATGGTATAGAAGGAGAATCCCTGACTACTGTTCTCTTATTGTTATGGAAGATTTGAATGATGGACATCTGCTCACTTGGCTAGACAGCTTCAGAGTAACAACATCTATGGGTGAACAAAGGATCGGGCAGACTGACAAAGGCAGTAGAATCCTTTGGACAAGGCTGATCCAAGGCCTGATATTAACTACCATAAGAAAAAGGTATTTCATGTTTCACATCCTGGAAGATCACCTAAAATAGAACAATATGCAAAGGAAGTCTGAAAGAAAGAGGCTCTATTTTGTCCTCTGAAATGGGATAGAACTGATGGGGAATGATTGAGTAATTGTTTGTCAAAGATATATTAAAATAAGTTAAATCCTACCTTTCCTTTCCCACCTTAAATACACCTTCCCTGTATCCCACACCAATGCATGCAAATTATTGGTTTCACATTATCTACTGGAGTGGGAGACTAGCACAGTTGAATACCTTGAATGTTGATTACAGTAGAAGGAAGGGGATGGTCTCTAGCATGAACTTTCCTGAAGACAGGCTTGCCTGACAAAATGGCAAAAATAATTCATGTCAATTGGCTGAACTGGGTTTCAATAGTTTGTTAATGGAGTTAGACTCTGTTAGAGAAATCTACTAAGATAGTAAACTGTAATTTCTACTTCACTCAAGGTTATGGCAAGTATAAATGCTCACTACAGACCTTCTGGAAAATCTGTGAAATAGCTCATGCTATGGAACTCAAACTTCCATCTGAGACAACCAGCGTGGCCCCTCAGGGATAATGGGAACTGGAATCGTGTACCATACAGAAGACTGCAAGTCACACTTTTTTTTGCCTTCTTACATTTTCAGAAACAAAGAATGAGTTACTAGTCTTTGTCAATCCTTCAACGATCACCTTCTGATTAGTAATCTCCCAATGAATTCCCAAATATAATTCATGATTTGGTTATCAAATCTATGACACGTGAACATGGCATTCTGACATATTCTTTATATCTTAAGGAACCAGAAAACAAAGTCTCAATTTGATTTTACTTTATTAAATACTTTGTTCTTCAGATGGATAAAACCTGATTCCTGTTTTTACACAGAGCTTTTTCACTACACCCAATCATGGATGAATGCCTGTGTTGCTAAGCCAAAAACCTTTAGGGTTAGGTAAGACATGTCAAGTTTTGCTAATTGGCAAATGTTTCAGCAGTCCTTGTAAAAATGAAGAGGATGTAAAAAAGAGCCTTTACTGCCAAACAACAGATAGAAGTACAATGATGAGGAAGGAAGGCTCCTTCAATGATAAGGGTAAAGCTGTTTGTTGTTAAGTTTTGTTGATAAACTTAATCAATAGAAAAAAAATCCACTTTGCAATAGTGCAGAGAGTTAAATTCTGGAAAAGATGGTGACAGAAGCTCAAAAAGAAGTCAAACTCATTTAAAAGTTGCATCACAGTTTAAGAGAATATGTGTTCAACTTACATTAATTTGATATTTCCAAATCAACATATGTGTGCCTTAATATTTCTGACAGTCTTCTCTGTACATATAATTTGTTTTAAATTATTCGGTAAAAAGATTTTTCATAACAATATTTAATGTGTTTCATATCAATGATTGTACAAATGATATATTTAGGACAAATAACAACTGTTACTGGATATTGCAAACTTTTTCCCCTCTTGGTCCCAAGAGAAAGATTTTCAAAGACAAAGCAGATATTTGATATTTTTTCCTGCTACATTTGCATATTTTCTCTGCATCACAATTAGTTGCATCGGCAACATTTTTACAAAAAACTTATCATTAATTCAGAGCTCAGTCTAACTGACTATGGAGTTCCTGAGCATCCATGCAAATGATTCCTTATAGAACTCAACAGCAATTTATCATTTACCCCAATTAGAATTAAGTGCTTTGTCAATGGCATATAAGATATAAGATGAATGACAATTTATTCCAGGCACTAGCTGGGCAGCTGATATTGCTATTTAAGTATTTATTCATATTTTTATCCTGTCCTTTTAAAATATATATCCAGTTTTCTTTTCTCTGCTTCATCTGCACAACAACTTCTAGGAAAAGCAAGGGATTTATTTATTTATGCTTTTATTATTTTTATAAATGACTCAAGGTGGTGAACATGCCTAATATTCCTCCTTCCTCCTTTCCCCCACACAACAACCCTGTGAGGTGGGTTGAGCTGACAGAAAGTGATTAGCCCAAAGTCAGGCTAAGGGTCACTCACTGGTCTGACATAGGAAGTCTCAGATGGTTTATTTCTGTGTCTTGCATTTAAATTCTCTTACAGCTGTGGTGAGTACATATTGCAGCAGAATAGTGGGATTTTTATTTTATTTACTTAAAATAGTGGGGGGGAAATCTAGATGACTAAATGTAAACTTTCTAAAATATAAAATGTAATGAAAAATACAGCTGAAGATAATTTGGTACCAAGTACTTTGAAGATACCTTAGCAACTTCAGTCACCATATTTTGCTGGTTGTAATGTTTGGAGCCTTGTTGTTAGCAGACTGGAAGTATCTTAAAACACACCATCATCTAGTTTCTCACGTTAAGCCTTCAAGTAATTCTCAGAAAATAATTGTTTTTTTAAAAAGTATAAGCTTATTAGCATGAAACATGTGATGTTAGGTTTGTGAGAATGCACTCATAATCAAAAAGTGCTAGTTACTCAGAATGTGGATATGAAAGAAATCAAGATATCTTACCATTCAAACATTTCCCTTAATTATAAAAGCAATGACAAGAACAAGCCAAGATGTTAACAAACATAATATAGAATGACAACTTCCAATACATCTGTTAGCTGAATCTACATTCACTATAGCTTTAATATGATGGCTGTATAGTTCTGATTTATAAAAGCTCCTTGGCTTTTTCCCCAGGGTTGAGAAAGGACCTGTGATGCTTCTGAAGCCAGGTATTCAAGATCCACTCCAATCCTACAATAAGCTATATACAGCTCATAATATTTTAAATCTAAGTAGATTGAAATGCAGAATATTATAACATTTTTGTTCAAAACACAAAAGGTAATAAGGAGATTGTTTTATGCAACCTCCAAAGAAATGAACACGCCCTCATACATTTTAATAGGACTCTCGCAACAGAAGTCCTCGATGGGCTAGCTCAGCTTTCTTCCTGTGTTATAGATAGGTTTGTCTGATGTTACAAAATACATCTTTTGACTTTTCATGAAGGGTGATAGTAGAATAAATCTTTGATTAACTAGTCTGAAATTTTGCACTTGGTCCCCAAGGAGATGAACAGCAACACTTTTGGAAGTCTTGCTATATATTAATCTTTGAAAGGTCAGAGATTAAACTAGTTTTCTTAACACCAAAACAGAGTTCCAGTTGGATCAGGCAAAAAGGCCATCTTGTTCACTATCCTATGTTTTATAAACAGTGGCCAACCAGAAGCCCATTCAAAGCCTACAGATAAGATAATGGGGGCAACAGACTTCTCTCAGCTTTGATTGCTAGCCACTGATATTTTATTTTATATTTGTTTGATGTATATCTCATTATTCCACAAAGAGTGCAAAGTGAAATACAGGTAGCCTTTGCTTAGTGACCATAAGTGAGATCAGCAACTTGGATGCTAAACTGAAAAAATCACTTAACAACAATAGGGCTCACAACTTTACTTTCCCTTCAGTTGCTAAGTGAAGCAATGTGGTTGCTAAGTGAAAAATCATGTGATTGCAAATTATATTTTCTTCCATCTTCAATATTAACTCTGCTTGTTACAAGCGAAAGTGGACGCTAGTTGTGAAGCATGTGAATGATCACATGATGGTGGTATGCTGCAATGGTTATAAATATGAGAATTGGTCAGAACATTTTTTAAGCACTGTCATAACTTCAAATGGTTTCTGCATGAGATAGTCAATAACTGAGACCTGTTCATAGTATTCCCTCAATTCTTTTCCTCAACCCTCCAACAATATTGTGAGGTAGTTAGAGTGACTAGCTCAAAATCCCCCATTGAGCTTTGGTAGCTGAAAGTAGGCTTACGTTTAGGACTCTTTAGTTGACGCTCAACATTTTGACCATCATACAACACTAGTTTTTTGGGGCACTACGTATTGCTAGCAAATAATTGATAGCTAGATATAATAGTAAAAAAAGATCAGCTGTATAAAATTGAAATTGAGCAGAAAAATAATTGAAAATCCATACCTGTAATTGTGAAGCCACCTAAAGGAATGCCAAAACAGAGAGAAAAGAAAGGAAATTAATATATTGTTGCACTGTGCATTACTTACATCACTGAAGCTTTGCTCTAAATATTAATTACATATTTCCTAATAGGAATATGTTCAGAGTGTATTTATTTTTTATCTGTATGGCTTGTCAATTTCTCAAATATGAACATCAAATGAAATATAGAAAATCATACCCTTGTCAATCATAATTGGTTGAAACATATAGTTAAAGGCAAGATTAGAAATTAGAGAATAATCTTCTCTAACGTGTTTTTCTTCAAATGTGTTGAGGCTATAATAATCAAATTTGAAACAAAAATACATTGCCTTTGAAAAATGTTCCCTTGGTTGTTTTCAGAATTCACAGAGAAGCATTTTATTAGCAGGAAATACATATTTTTCATGCAAAAGATCAGTCTGGTACCTTCCACATGTGCTGGATATCAGTACACATCCCCTGCAGCCTGTGTCCTAGTTGGAGGTGATGCTATAATCGAGTACACCTAGAGGATGTTGGGTGCAGAAGCCTGTACTGAGATCTCAAAGTAAAAAGGATCTCAAACAATATGTCTAAAAGCCTCTATATGATCTGATGTTAACATTTAATATTCCATTACATATTCCATTTTCCCTACAGCATCATGCCAAACTTTCTTGATTCCTTCACATTCAGTTGTCATAATGTCTATTCAACTGTATGAAGCAGCTCCTTCTGGGATGGATATGCAAGTCTGAGGCCTACTTTTGTTATTCTCTCTCAAGAGAATGAATACGTGATCTCACTCCAATGCAGTAAAAAACAGGCCCGTGATATATACACTCAGGGAAATATCCTGACTGTGCTAAGGTTGCCTTTCCCAACTGTGCCTGTCCATTTGTGTTGGACTTAGCTCCTGTAAATGCCAGCCAAAATAGATTTATGGATATTGGTTTTATATCAAACTGAAGGCTGACAGCTTGGAGAAGACTGGTATAAGAAAGTTGTACATATTGAATGAGCTTAGATTTCTAAATAAAACTTGGTTTATCCTTTGTCTCAATGTGTTGAAAGTTTATTTGTAAAGAATGGTAGAATTGTGTGGAAACCTATCCTAGGTGAATGTCACAGGGATAGATGAGAACTGTTCTTGTCAAGTTTTATTTATTTTTACGACAAATGTGTATCCTTTATGGGGTTGTCTAAGAATGACCAAATTGTTTCTGAAAAGTGGAATTTAGCATGTGAAAATACTTCAGGTCCAATTGCAAATATTCTGAAGAGATCAGAATTTCTCATTTTCATTTACCAAAACAAATAACTGTATGATCATAAAAAGGTAATTTTCTTTTGAGCTATTTCTGTAGCAGGTCCCAAAGACATGCAGGAATGACTTTTCCTTGAAAAGACATATGGAAATAGATTGTTCCCTTACTGTTTAAAGTGGCCCTCTAGTGCCATCAAGGAATGCAACATAGCCATGGATAAACAAGGATAACTGGTTAAGTATCATGGAAGTTGTAGTCCAAAACATTTATTGACACTAAACTGGCGAAAGCCATTTTAAAGGGAATGCTTAAAAAGGAACCTATTATGTCATGCTGCAAACCATAAGACAATTAAAAAGAGACATTTGCTGTTCATTAATGTACCAAAAGAAAGACTGAATACAATGTGAATCTTTGGCCTGATTAACTTATGCTCTGGCAACAAGCTTTGGGGATAAGAACTTATAATCAAATATAATAATAATAGTAAGGTTGGAAGGGACCTTGGAGGTCATCCAGTCCAAGCCCCTGCTCAGGCAGGAAACCCTATACCATTTCGGACAAATGGCTGTCCAGTCTCTTCTTGAAAACTTCCAGTGTTGGCGCATTCGCCGCTTCTGGAGGCAGGTTGTTCCACTGGTTAATTGTTCTAACTGTCAGGAAGTTTCTCCTTAGTTCTAGGTTGTAGTATCTTCTATTTTTTTATAAGTTCTTTCCTACCTTGATTTAGGTCAAAGGCACACTGAATCTGAAGGATCATTTTCAAGCCAGTATATGCGGAGAATGAATTTAAGCAAAAACTGTCATTCAATAACTGACATAAATTGTTTTAATAATCTTTAAGGGGACGGCTTCCTTGAATCTTTTGAGAAAAATAAAGCATGAAATAAATTGAAAAAATAATGTACATAAAATACATTGATTGACCCTCCCATATGGAAAAGAAATGCAAGAAATGCAGTGCTTACCAAGCTCATTCAACAACAGGGCTGTGGAGAAGACACAGAAGGACAAATACAGAAGAAAAAAAAATGAGCAATGAAAGTAAAGAAGACATCCACAGAAAAGCCTCAGATCCACGAGGCCAGAAAGCGCAGAACTGCAAAGCTGCAGGATACCATTACTACAAAGAAAAATAGCATGAGAAATAATGGAAAAAACACGTTTCATGGGAATAAGCTGTGAAATTGTGGGAAAATATTAAATGCACTGTTACGTTTCATGTAACAGACAAATCTTTAATTCAATGTTCCCAACTTTTTGATCACATTCTTGATATATGCAAGGATCTTAATTCTGGTTCATTGACAGCTCTGCCAGAGATTGAGGAAATAATATGTCACAATGGATATGTGCGATCATTTGCCTTTTTTTTCCTTAAAATAAAAAAGGCCAACCAAATCATTCCTATGCCTGGAATTATAATGCCCTATATGTGCCTTTATCCTTTTTAGGGACTAAGGTGCATCTTGCGTTAACAAGGGGAAGGCTTTGGTTGTAATGAACAGGGCTGCTATATGTGCGTTGAAAAATCCAGATTAACTGGAAACAGAGAATTAGGCTTCTCTATAGTGATTTGCTGCCATTTCATGGTCTGGATATTTGAAGCCCAGATCTGGTAGCTTTAGTACAGAAGGTAGAGGCTTCTGCCTAAGGACACAGCCACAGTTGGAGCGATGCACTAGGAATGTAATAAAAATGTGAAATAACGTAAGTATTTTGATTGATAATGCTTGCTCTTGTCTTGTGCTTTGATTAGAGAAAAAGGTTGAAAATATATTCTCTAATATGCTTGAAAGCATCCCTGGATGACAAGCAAATATTTCAAACTAAACTGCACTATTGACTCTAAGCACTTATAATCATTCCAGTTTTTCAAATATACTCACTTGTGTATGAAAATGTGATGTACTTCTACAACTGAAGACAAGTCTTAGCTTTTAAGACAGCCAAAACTAAGTTAACAGAGGATTTCTTTTCAACAGTTACACTAGCTTCAGTGTACTACACTCCAGATATAATGTACAGCTATCATCTGCAACCAGCACCTGCAAGATTAGGTTTGGGAGTGTCACAGCCCAAAATATCTGGAGGCAAGCTGGGAAAAGTACCCATTTCTTTTATTTTAGTGTTGCCTCTGGTCAATAGATTTGGCAAAGATTTGAACTAATATGTAGAACCTATTTGAGCAGAGAGAAAAAGTTGTATGAATATATTTATTTCAAAGCATGGATTCCGCTCTCAAAATGGTTTCAATTATTTGAAAGAAAAATAATTATCCAACTGTGTTTGATATCAACGATTCTGTATTTGCAGTTGGAAGAAAAGAGTTACTAGGTGAAACATATTTTTGTGAACATCCTCACTGTATAAAACATAGCTATTTTCTTAATCAAGTGTGACTCTGTTTGGAATTGTAATGTGACAGGTAAAAAAGCTTTTCAAAAATAAGGCTAGATTAAGTCTTCTAGTCTTCAATTCTCCCAAATATCATGTTGCCTTGTGAATAAGACAGAGCTGATTCCTGCTCAAGAGAGCTTGCAGATCTCCTGGAAGCTTTTCAAACTATTCTAGGGAGATCCACTCCATAATTTAAGATGCATTTTGAACCGAGAGCCTATTGAATTTTCAGCATCAATGCTTCCTTTTAATCTGGAAACTGCAAGCCCAATTCTTTAGGATATATTATGAATATTACATATAGATAGCTATTTTCTTTAGCCAAAACAAGATAACTCTTGTTTTTTTTCATTTAAAATATGATATATTTTTTTAAAAAAAATAAGAAATTGATTTCTTGCAAAATATGCCTAAGGGATATTTTGGGAGCAGTTAGCACATTTTTTGTATTCTTAGCATTAAATGTTTGTTCAGGAATCAGTCTCAACATTTTTTAAATTGCTGCAGAATATTTTTATTCCAAAAAAACGTATGCAAAGTATGTCCACAGAGATCCAGTTACAGATGCATAGGTTTTTTTGAAGGAACTTTACTAGATGAGAAATCTACTGTATGTGGCACATCAATATATACACTGGGGTATACTTGTGGTATAGGCTTCCTTGTAATGTAATAGATAGAATGGACATATCTATTTTGCTATGTTTATCTATCCACAAGTTAAGGTAGCAGGCAACTCCGTGGGCTTCTGTCCTTAGCTAAGTGGGCAAAGAGTGAAAATAAATGTATACATGTGCCTTATATACTCACATTAAGTGTGAAGTGTTTACATGATATCTGCATCAAATGTATAGTTCTCAAGGAATAGACAATGGGGAAAGAAAATATTTAAAATACAATATCAACTGATATTATAAGTTAAAGATAATACATGTGTTGATACATCAATCATTATTCTCCTCTCCACCATGGCCTGTTCTGATAGGACCATAATGCAACTTCTTTTAAACCAAACAATGTATCTAGGCTCCATATAAAATTTTATTTTGAGCTGGCTTCTGTATTTCATCCTGGCAGGGCTTGTTAACACTGAGCTGCAACAAAAAATTCCTTGAGTAAGAATTGATTCACCTCAAGGACAAGGAGAAAATTTAGGGGGGAGGGGAGGGCTTTGGAATCAATCAAATATATTCAATATGAAGCCAGCTAGTTTAATTGATCTATAAAGTCCTCTGGGAGACTTTGTAATTGAAGTGTAGACTAGGAATGTTTCATATGAATAAATAAAATCATCATCTTAATAATATTAATTTGTTGTACAATTTATTTGATTGTTTTATTTTTAATTGAATTGAATTCTCTCTATTTCCAGAATATTGGCAGAGATTTACATTTTTAGAAAAAAACCCTAAATATTTAATGAAATATTAAAAATATCCTTGAGAGGGGATTGGAAAAGACTTATAGATGTATATATGTGCACAAACCTGAAATAAGGGTACAAGTCTATACTGAATATAGCATCCATTTCATTGTGGATATTTTAGTCTATTGTTTGCAAATGATTTATAATTTGGAGGAATAATTAAAAGGACACTAAAGAATCTGCCCTTTGAGAAACAAAACTGCAGTGGTCGTAATATTGGGATTTTATTGCATCCATATCACAAGATATATTATATAAATAATTTACATGGTATGTTTAAGTGGATCATAATAATCATCAAGAATTATTTTTTTAAAAAAGAGAAAGAGATAGATGCAAAATTAAAACTGCTAAGCTTGACAGAGGTCATGACACATTAAGTGGAAGTTGAGTAAGAAAGTTGTGAGAGGAGGGAGACACACATAGGGAATGGTCCCAGTTTCTTGTAAGGTGCCTGGGTTTACTCTCACACCTTTCATTCTTCTTCGTATCCATATTGGTTCCTCAAGCACAAGGTAGAAACTGCACTCTTTCTCATATTCCTCACGGTCAAGTATTCTAAGGGTAATGAATTTCCTGTGGGAACACAAGACAAAGGCAAAACAAATGGTTGGTGTTACACACACACACACATGCTTTAAGTTTGACCCAGCTGAGATGGTGGTTGATGGTGATGATAATGGGGGGAACTCTGACCCACACATCCCTAACTTTTATGTATGTAAGAGAGCAGAAAGCCTCTGTTCTGGAAATTTTCCTGGTGATCAATATAGTTAAGTACATCCTAAAGAATTTAATACTGGAACTATATTGCTATGGGCATGAAAAACAAGTGTAGTGTTGATCATTGTTTTGAAAGACAATGGATTTGCTTTTGACTATTCATTTGCTACAGTCCTATTCACTGTATCTCAATAGCTAATGAACATATTTTATTAGAATTATCTTATGAAGTAACTTCATATGAGACACACTCTTTTTCAGACATGCATTTTATGAAGAATGAATATATGTGGTCATTGTGTGCATCAAACCGAGAGGTAGACTTTGCCTGTGGTATATTTGAATGCATTACAGCACCTGAAGGCATAACTATCTAACCCATATCGAAGTATGTTTGGCCTCCTTTGAATGAATACAAAAAGATGGATCTAACGTTACTTGCCAGAGGTTACTCTGTAGAAGAACAATTTGAATCTTTCACATAGTATTCTTTTCACTATATGGCTAAAACTATGCCTAAATTTGACAGCTAATGGAATTTAGGATACCCTAGCAATGACACTTCTAGTCAGTGACTCAGCTCTCTGCCCTTTTACATAGATAATGGGAATGTGTGTTTTGACAATCTATGAGTTGGGATGTGCCAGGCATCCATCAAGACAAGTGCATATAGGTAGGGCTCAGCCCCATATAGCCGATCCCCCACCTTTCTTTTCACTCATCTCCACCAGACGGGGCTCCCCAATTTCAATGTAGAAGGTCTTGTTTTTCTCATACTCCTCATCATCAATTACTTTGATAGATATCGTTTTGCTGCAACAGAGAAGAATAGAGATTCGAGAATAAGGGAGGAAGAAGAAAATGGGAAGGCAACAAATGCAGAGAAAGGACAAAGCTGTAAGAGTGAAGGAAAAAAATTGAAGAAATTAAAGGATATTTTACCATGCTGTCAACCTAAGATAAGCTGTTTCTATGATAATGTATATAAAATTGTCTAAGATCACAACTGTCTTTGTGAAGGCCATATTTGCATGAAAAACATAATCAGGTCCAGCAAATATATTATTTGTTCTCTCAACCTATGACATGCTAACACAATAAGCTTATGTTGGTCAAAGGCCAATTTAACTGGTCTGGTTTGGGAACTGTACATTAATCAAAATCTTAGAACAGAGATTCTTAGTTGTTTCAAGAAGATAAAATGACTATTTAAAATAATCTAATCCTGTTCGCCAATGCTAACCTATATCTTCCTAGTGATGTTTAAACTGTGGGGGTAAGAACTGCTCTGTATTATCAATAAATAACATAAATCATCCTGTAATATCTTTATATCACAAAATATTAGCTTCTTCATTTTTTTTAGTTATGGAAATGTCCCATATTTTCTGATTAATTGTAGAATTATATCAAGTTGTATTTAAAAGGGAGAGCGACCAATATTCAAAATGCTGCTTTAAAAGCATTTTATGTAACATGAGTTCCTTGCTTCAGCCAAAGATGCTTCCAGGCAGACATTTACTGCACAAATGTCTCTTCTTACAGAGCATTTTAGTAAGAATACATTACTTCTATTATTTTCTTTTTAGATTAAAATGTGTTCTGTTGGAAATAATACTGAATAGCTGGGTTTTGACTGACAGCTCTATAGCCTATTTGCTGGAAGCAAACCAAGTGCCTGCATTCCTAAAGAAGTCCACTTAGAGGATGGATTTTGATTTCAATGAATCTCACAATCACCTAAGTGCTCATAAAAGTGTTCACCTGTCCTCAAATGCTATGTATCTTTTCTTAGAAGTAAATCCTGCAATTATGAATGGAATTACTCCCAGATAAATAGACACAAGATTCTAGTAAACACAGAAACACATGCAAACATACAGATAGCTGTGCCTATAGAGGAAAACCAGGAGAAACCCGGTGCTGAAAAGAGAGCTGGCAAACAGAGCTAAGGACCTTTAGTGTCTGGAACCATATAGAAGAATGACAGTCTTTCAAACATGATTTTTTTCTCAACAACACCAACAGAGCAGTAGAACAGCAGAGATCCAAAGCTGTCTTATAGGATACCAACCTTTACCAAAAACACCTATTTGTCCCCCTCCCTCAACACCCATTTGATCTTATTCTTTTTCCTACAGCTTTCCTGATTAGAATTAGCTTTTTGCAGTTATGAAATACCTTTTGCATTTATTTTCTCTGAGTTATATATTTATTTTTGTAGCCATATGAAATACTATATGAAATTTATTTGCATCTGCTTTTACTTACTGGTTGAAAAGCTATTAGCCTTGGATTCAACATGTGTAAATGTGATTCTTTTAGTCTAAACAAATCAGTTCTGACACTTCACACTCAAATATTGTACATGAGGCTGCAGAGGACACATGTTATTATATGCCCCATAACTAAGACTGCTATCACTTGCAGATTTAATATCTGTTGTTTATATTTAATATCCATTTGAAAAGTTTAGAGAAACAGGAAAAGTTTGCATATGGAGCTGCATGTTTTAGCCATTATTACCTTGGATTATAATGTATATTCCTAAGAAAATTAAAATATATGCGATGTGCAGTGCTGAATAGAAATGATAGTGAATGGCTCTTCAATTTTAATACATTTGTTAAGTAAGACCCGTAAATACACCACAGATGAAAAGTTATCTTACTTTTTTCCTTGAGAAAACTAGGCTTCTTCGCTAGATTTGTACATCATGTTGAAATTGCAAAGACTTAGCATGTTAAGTCATTAAATTTATTTTATGGGAAACCAAAA
>NW_015386947.1:173742-204892 GCF_001527695.2 Protobothrops mucrosquamatus
CGCCCTTAAGACATGGCTCTTCCAACAAGCGGGATTGGCCTAGGGGAATTTTTAGTGGGGTTTTAAGAATAATTTTAAATTGACACAGGCCACATCAAATATTTCATTTTAATTAGGTTTTAAAGTGGGTATTTTTATCTTTGTATCTGTTTTACCAGGCTGTCAGCTGCCCTGAGTCCATAAGGAGAAGGGCGGGATAAAAATTCAAACAAATAAATAAAATAAATAAATAAAAATTAATTGTTCTGTCATGTACCCAGATCTTAGGACTCTATATATAGCGGGTGTGTGTGTTCTGTTTGCCAATCTACTGTAGACCATGCCATGTAATCTTGCAACATTCCAGAGTATGTATATTATTCCAATTTTAGCCTTAGGCTACTATCCTATGCTATTAAGTTCTAAATTGCCTAAATATGAATATCTTTACGTATGTGTGTGAAACCAGATGAAAGCTTTAACATTGTGAAAATGGAATTCATATCTTTTGATATGAAACAATCCCCAGTAAAATTTGTGATTACCCAAAAATGGTGTGGTAGAAGGGAAGAGAATTGCTGATATAAATAAGTATGTAGATTTCAGCACTATAGTATTTAAAAACTTATAATTCAGTTGGACAATCTAAGAAATTTACACTTATCTTCTATTGTCTCTTTCAGGTTCTACCTTCTTACCTGTTCTGGGGAGGGAGGCACGGCACAGTGATGTAACACATATTTTTTTTTTATAAAGAAAGTACTATCATAGTGTGAAAAGATCTTATCTTGAGACCTTCTAAAAGTATTCATAAACCATATAAATAGCAACGGGTTATACAAACTAGTGGGGTGATTTGGTATAAGGCAGCTTTCTATGTTTGTATTGCTAATACTTTAGAATAGTTTGTGATTGAACTATTCAACCCTTTGAACCAGGAATGCTAGATTTCAGTTTTGTTTTTTTACAAATACACTTTGCGCTGATTTCCATGTTGTGGTAACACACAGGAGTGGAACAGCTTAGCCCAGCCTGAAGGTTGTTGATAATGCTAGATGTTAGTGACCTTGCTTGATAAATTCATCAAACTACAAAAGACATCTGGAAGCTGAAGTAAATAAAAGCTACTATTTCTAAACTCCTGAAGTTAGCCTAGGATGTGTTTAAGTAGGAGACCAAAAAAATTAAGCAAAACAGCACAAAAGAACAGATGGACAATATTACATCTATCCATGAAATTTGGGCATTAAGTATTCTCTATAAAAAGTATTTTCTATAAAAAGATAATGCTTTTCAACAAGCATCCATAGAATGCTGTGTATTCTCAGTCAGACTTTTCACACTTGGAAATGCCAAAGGATGGATTTTTCTTTTTCTGGCAAAAGGAAATGGGAAGAAAGAAAATTTGCAGAAAAACATTACCCCCCCCCTGTAAACAGTGATTAATTTGATTCCTTTTCATCCAGGGAAGATTTCAGTTATCATTAAATCATTAGAGATGCTTGATCTAATTTCTGAACTAGAGGCAGTTTATGGAGTGACAAGTAGAAAGAGGGAGGTACGCTCTGAAGAGATGGCAGGAACATATGTTGGTTATTAAAGACAGATAAGAATCTGCAGGGTGCCTCTCTTACTTGTCTCTCTTAATCAGATATACAATTTGATATTTGTGTCTCCAGTGGAATTCTTTAAAGGAATACTGAGGGCTATTCAGAACTGAATGATAAATAATGGTCAGAACTACACATACAACACTATTTTGCCTAAGTCACAAATATCATCCTTTTCTCTGAAGGTTTTTTTGTAGGGGAGAATTTTAGATGATGTTTGATGAAAAATCTATAACTATTTTTTATGGTTCTTCTGATATGTGTTTATGGAAAAGACTGTAGATCAGATACTTGGGAAGTTTTGATGCCGAAAACTCCAAGTCATGTTGGAAAGTACTTTTGCTTTGCTGTTTTTTATTATAATCTGAACAAGCAGTATCATCCACAGGAAGGGAGGGTGATGTCAGGCTGATAATCAGCACCATTGCGATTTTAGGATTTTTTTTTAAATGGGACAATTCTAACCCTAATCCTGGACTGAAAAAAAAAACCCATTCATACAGTGCAAATTTAGGAAAGTAAAATTAATAAAAGTAAAAAAATGCTTTCATCAACTCATTATAATTAGCCAGTGACATATTCTGCAAAACAGAAGGAAGTATTACAGATCTTGTTTATGAATATTTTATTTTGTAATTTGCTAATTAATTTTATTTTTGACATCATAAATAGCTGTGCAGGAATTCTATAGTTGGTGCATGGTATTATTTTGTTAAAAAACTGAGAAGCACACAACATGCACTCATACTGATGTACAATCAAAGATGACATATGTTCTTGATAAAAATGACAAATGCAACTATATTCAGAGGAATAGAAGTACTGGGGGAAGAACCTCCTCTTATTCACATAGCTTACAACAAGCACGTTACTGAATTGTGTTTCCAGGCAACTGCATATTGCTAATTAGGAGTGATAAGAGAAAACCAAGCTACCATTGTCTCAGATTTTTTCAAGACCATAAAATGATGGTTTTAGAGGAAAGTACAAAAATGTGTAATTGTCTTCTTCCATATAATTATTATGAAGCTACCAATAGCACCTCAGTACAAAATATTTGTGACAATGGTTTGCCTCAAAAGCCAACATAATATCCCTCCATAATTTTGTAGTATCATTATTTGAGATGGTCTTGTACAATCAACCCATTGCTTTCCAGATCTGGTGGACAGCAGTTCTCATGATATATCAAACAATGTAGCCACAGTGGCTGGAAATGATCAAACACTATATTTTAGAAAGCACTAAATTGAAGAAGCTGGGATGGGGGGGGGATGAGAGATTTGATTCACTCCTTGTGAAATATTTGCATATCCTCTTTTGACTCAACAGTTCTTGTAGATGTTGATGGTGCTTCAAATACTCATCTGACCAGAAGCACTGTGTTAAACATTATGGGAAATTAGACTTTCCATTTGAGAATTTGTGTAATGATATAAAAGAGGATTTAGATGCTACTGCTTCGCATGGCATACTATTCATATGAAACAGCCCATTCATTCAAATATTTTCCTCTATGTCACTGAAAAAAGAGCAGATAGTGAGTGAAAGGATAATGTTTCTGTTTAGAGCTGTGCGGTGTTTTTTCAGCCATATAGCCAGCTTTGTTCTTCCAATTAAAAAAGGGAAGTCATAATAGATGCTTAATTCTTTTTGAATGAGATGAACATAAGAAGCTCCCTCTATTTTATCCTTAAAAGCCCAGTTGCATTTCCTACAAGAAGTTAGATGAGAAAGAAATCAAGAACTTTTCTGTATCAACATTTTGACTACAATATAGAATTTACAGCTCTAGAAAGGCCAAGTTGACTCATTCCTGCTGAGTTTTAGTTGAGTGGGAAAAATTGTTTGTTTTATCAGGATTTTGCTGGCCTTTGGTGAATTGCAATATTGTTTGAGTTTATTTTAAGCAATGGTTGTTTGCTTTTGCATTTCTTAGAATTCATATCCGTATTGTGTTTAAATGTACCATGCCAAAGATTTAGGGAACAGAAAAACAATGTATGAATATTTTAAATACATTTTTTACTTCATATTGGTTCTCTGTAGAAAAAGTAGTCTATTGTTCACTTCATGAACTAAATACTTGTTTCTGTACTCTATTATATGTTGGTAATGCATATCCATCTGACCTAGAATTCAATTCAGCGAACACATTCTTACCACATGCTAGGCCATAAACTTGCCTAACCACGAACAGAAATTTATTTATTTATTTATTCATTTGTTCAATTTTATCCATGCATCTCTAGTAAATGTGCTAATATTCTGTTTTCTGAATTCACATACTGGAATTAGATTTGCTGAGAATGGAAACAATGTAAGATCATGATGCTTCTGACATTTTTTTTCTTATTTTTTACTCACTGAAGAGTGATCCCATCAGGATCACAGCTACCTTGTGTTGAATAGGTGAAGGTCAATCCTTTTCACCAAGTCCTATAATTTTAAATTAATAGCCTATGCATTTAGAAATGAATTCACAAGAACATGGAATAGCAAGAACCAGGATGAAAAGATCTCCTTTTTGGCTGTTTCTCTATCTATTTTTGATTTATGGATAGACTATATTTTTATTATTTGCTAAAGCAAACCGGAAAGATTGGCATGCTGGACAAATACAATTGGCAAGTTAATGTAAATTTCCCAAAAAACTATTAAGGGAATTATTTTCTACTCTCTTTTTTCCCCTGGGAGTGGAGTATCCTCTCAAGTGGAGACAATCTGATCAATATAACCAGATGTGGAAGAGGCTGTCAGTATATTTATCCAGTGTCTACATTCTAACAAGCTGTTAGGCATCTGTTAGATATAATAATTGGAAGCTGAACCAGAGCATGAGATCAAGTAGATGTGACAGGAAGCAATTAATGCTGGAGAGCTTATTTCATTTGCACTTTTTGTTCAACTAGGTGTGTCCTTACTCTACTATCTATTATGAGATTATCATTTCTACATATGCAGAATTATGATGAGCCTTTACAACACATGTGAGCAGAAGCATCACCAGTCAGGGTTTACAGATTATGCCATTAAATTGTAATGTAATTAAACTTGTAAATAACATGGTGATAGATTCATTGTTTAACACCTGACCAGTGCATGTCTTCTCAATCCTTATTTCTTCAGCTTTGGTGACATGGAGATGACACAGTGCTAGCTTATACAACTTATCCTTGAACCATACTGCCTCTAGTTCAGAAATATTTGTGACATTGCAGCAGCCCAGTCATACAGTATATGTTTAAATGTTTCATCACTAGCTTTCACTGCATGGCTCACATTTTAGGAAGGGTTCCTCTTCCTCCATCCCACTTTTTAACAAGTGATAACATCTGATGGTGCGGAGGGCAGTAAAGGACTTTGGACTATAGGAGATTATAGGCAGAAGAGACATTGAGTACCTGAACATGAATAAGCAATACCCCTCCATACTTTTGTTTCCATCAGGTTGTTCAAAACACAACAGATGGCACTGATATGATTTATAAAAATCACAGGGTATCGTGGGGTCTATATGACTGGCTCCTCAGAGAAAACACAGATATGTTTCAGGTAACGCAGATGGAAACTATGTCTGGAAGAGCAACTCATTCAGCCTCTGAGGAAAATATGGACAATTTTCATTTATATATTTCCCTGAATAAATGGTATTTCACTTACAGGTCTAGTTTACATTCAATTTTACCTAATTTATAATAACATGATAATCCCTTGACAGAACCCTTATTGCAATATGGGAGGGAAATCCCTAAAAAGGAGTTTTAAAAGTATAGGCTATTTATGATATGATAATATTCTGTCTGGAAATTAACAGAGGACATCAACATGGAAAAGGATGATTTAGACAAATGTTTTGCAACCCAGAAGTTGATTGTAAATGTCACTGGCACCCACTCTATTTCTATCGGTGCCTATTTTTTCATGCACTCATCCCGTATATGTAAAAAAAAAAAAATCTTCCTCTTTTTATCCCCTTTTCTACATTTAGGAAACTTGAATGCGTAATGTAAATTTTATCTGAACATATTTTTTTAGTCAATAAAATTTACTTATAGCTAAAAGACCCCAAAGCAAATCACAAACATAATCTAAACTTGACATTAAATAAAAGTTTAACAAATAAAATGTTTAATAAATACTATATAATATACTTAAAACTTATCTCAATATAGTAGATATACCACAAAAGGAACAGTCTCCTTTAAAACAGAAGTGGAAAACAAAAGACCGAGAATAATTGATTATTCATGCATAATTCATAGAACATATTTGATGAATTGTTTTTGCTACCCAAAAAGGCATTCTATATTCACCAGGGAGGAGTCTTCCATCTGTTCAAACTACATTGGAATCTCTCTCAGGCATGTTTAACTCTCTTTAGTTATAAGAAATAATTTTAAATGTTACCAATTTGCATGAATGGAGTTAATAATTTGGTTAGAGTTAATTTAAACTAAAAATGGGAAGGCTACATGCTACGTGGCTACGTGATCATTAAAACTGTATAATACTTACAGATATTGTCTAATACTTATTAGTGTTATGCTATGGTTATACATAGTATTGAAAAAATATTGAACAAAATAAATTGAACAATAAATTGAATAAATTGAAATACATAGCTATATTGAAAGGTGGTGAGCAATCTGTTTTCACTGCTGAAATTAGTCTTATTAAAAGGTTACTTGCAAAGGGACAATTTAAAACTATATATATATATATATATTTCCCATTGCCAGTACCAACTATTCTGGATCTGAATTATTTGCACTTTTATCAACCAATGGAACATTTTGTTTATCTGACTATAAAACTGAAAGCAATATCTCCATTTGGACGAAGAACTCTGTTTTGTACTGTTTGGTTCACTGAGAATACATGTTTGTGCTTAACTTTATGGTAAACTTGGTTGTTTATATACTATAGTTTCAAATAATTTTGCAATCTTAATTTTGTTAAGTTTCATTCCAACCTAGGATTCATATAAGTGAGGCTATCCTTGGATATTTTTTTCACAACAGTTACATACTAGTTCACCAACTACAGTAAATGCTAGCTAGTGTATCTGTTTCTGTCATTACCTATAAAGTACAATAAGAAAAGGTGCTATTCAAAATTACAAACAAGAGGAGGTTCAGATTTACAAAATATATTTAAAACTTGGTGCAAAAAACTTCAAAGGTTTTTGCTAGTGAAAAAAAACATTGTTTTCTGATGCAACTCACTGCCCTCCCACTTTTGAAATTAAGAAATTGGATGTGAGCCCAAAGTTGGTGGAAAATGGAATAGTAGCACCACTTAGACACAAAAATGCCTGTCCAGAGTAATTTTGGATCTCAGTATATACTTTTGAATATAAATGAACAGCTGACGGATATCCTGAGCAATAAATAAGGCTGTCAAGATCTAACCCAGAAAGTACTGTACAGAATTGAAGATTAAAAGAGAGTGGAACAAAGAGAAAATGCATTTGCTTATTTGGAATTTCTTTATAAAAGCTTTTCAAATCTCAGCAAAAGTTTTGAAGTCTTTTTCTGAGAGAAAATACCAGAATAAAAAAGGGCCATTAATTTTGCTAGGGTAGAAAAAAATGACTCTGTTTCCAAAACTGACTGATACAAGGCTTCTTTTCCTAATCAAACTGTACTTGTTATCATCTGTCAGCATAATATATATGAGACAATTTGAGGAATATCCTTAAGTCACTCAGCCTCTGAACTTTGATACTCTGTAACTAAACTGTACAAATAATTGTTTTAATTTTAAAAAAATAAGCAGCATATAGACTTCACTGAAACAAGGTTTCTTGAATAAGCCAGAATTCACATGCAATACTAATCACAAACCATGGTTTACAAACCAAATGTTCAAGTATACATATTCCTGTAAGTTATCTTATGAAGTAACATAATGAATGGTTCAGAAAAAACTTACCGTATACAACTTGAAACCCCAGGGCTACGTATGGCTTTTGAAAATCTTAGCAACCTACAACTTAGGAGAAATTGTGAGAACAATTAACCAGTGGAACAGCTTGCCTCCAGAAGCTGTGCGTTCTCCATCACTGGAGGTTTTAAAGAAGAGATTGGACAGCCATTTGTCTGAAATGGTATAGGGCAGGGGTATCAAACTGCCAGCCCGTGGGCCAGTTGCATCATGCGGAGGCCGCGCCCATCCCAGCTCTGGCAATGTGAAAAAAGTCACAATACATCGCGACACCTCCAGAGTCCCTTCCAACTCAATTATTCTGTTCTGTTATTCTTTTTATGATCACATGTATCCATCCTGTCAAGCCCAAAGAAAGTCTGGAATGGTATAAAATCTCCTGCTATGGAGTTGGATTAGAAGACCCCCAAGGTCCCTTCCAACCATATTATTCTAGGTTTTACTTTGACTGGGTTTGTTCAAAAGGTTGTCCAAAATTGATATTTTTTTAACATGGTAGAATACAATGTTTCTTCTAATTTCTGACATTATATATGAAGAAAAAATTGTTCAGTGCAGCTTTTCCTAAACTAAGTACAAATTGCGCAGCAAAATACAAGTATACCAGTACATTTTAAATTTTTATATAGTGTTTTTTTATTTTAATGTTTGGTGTACACCACCCAGAGTCCTCATGAGGGAGATGGGTAGTTCAAAAATGTGAAAAATAAACAAACAAACAAACAAACTAAGCTGTTAACATGTTTATATATTTCTTAGTTAAAGCACTGAAACTAGAAAGTATAATAGGATGTCATATACACTGTTAAAAGTCGTGCCTTCGATGCATTATCTCTTTATTTAAATATGTTATAGCTGCCTGACTCAAATAATAAACATAACAGAACCAGAAAATCCATAAAAACAAATAAAACATCAAACTAAATAGGCAGCTTGGGTTAAAATGATGTTAAAAGTAACAGAAATTTAAAAAAAAACAGGAGCTCCAAGCTTCCACTAATAAATTAACCCCAGGCTTGAAATGAAACAACGCACCGCCCACTCCGTCCCACCGTCTCTTGGCTTGCCTGCGGCCACGCCGAAATTGCCTCCACCTCTGCTGGTGTGGCTGCGCAAGCCTCCTGCAAGCCTCCTGTGAGCCAGGCGGCCATGCAGCACATCCGGGTCACCTGCCTCCCCCCATGCCTCTGCCTCCATGCTCGGACTTACCTTGCACTGTGCCAAGGGGCCAGCGGGCTGCGGCTGCAGCTGGACACCATCAGCCCCCTGTTGTGCTGGCCATGTCCATCCCCCTGGGCTTATTTCTGGGGTAGGGCTTATATTAGGACCACCCCAAAAAATCAGGCTAGGGCTTATTTTCGGGGTGGGTCTTATTTTCAGGGAAACAAGGTACTTGCCATATAACACCCTAGACTTAACAACTGTTGATAAAGAAAGACAAAAAAAATCTGAATAGTGGATATTGAGGGATCTGGAGACAGCAGAATAGAAGAGGAAGAATTGGACAAAAATCACAAAACAAAGGCCTACAAATAGAAATAGAACAACTGTAGTGAAAGTAAGCAAAGATAGTATCGATAGTAATAGGTGCCATGGGTGTAATCCCAAAACATCTCAAGCAGGACTTGAACACCATCTACATTGACAAAATCAACATCAATCAATTGCAAAAGGCATCTTTATTTGGAACAGCTTACATCCTGTTAAGATATATCACCAAACAACTTCTGCCCATCCCAGATCCTTGGAAAAGATTCGAGCAGTGCATAAAAATGCCAAATCCAGTTTAAACATCTGGCTGATTGTGCAACTAACCATAATAATAATATAGCCAGTATGATGTACTGGTTAAGGCATCAGGCTAGAAAGCAGGAGACTGTGAGTTCTAGTCCTGCCTTAGGAACAAACTAATTGGGTCACCTTGGACCATTCACTTTCTCTCAACTTTATGAAGGAGGCAATGGCAAACCACTTCTGAAAAACCTTGCCAAGAAAACCACAGGGACTTATCCATGCAATCTCTGACAATTGGACATGATTGAATGGAAGAAAAAAAATAAGTATATAATTTTTTCTTGGGAAGGAGCAATTTGATAATAAAAATTGTAACACAGTACCTTCTTATCAAAATCAAGTTGAATTGTGTGGATTGTTGAGTGTGTCAGGCCAGGCGTTATCTAGGGCAAGATTATGGTTGTCGTGGAGGCTATGAATTTCTGAGTTTTCCAGAATGGATCTTTAGGATATGGAGAGTAAACTCACCCAATAATCAGAAAAAAAATGACTCTGGCACAAACATCACCACTGCAAAAGATGTTTACCCTCAGGTACTTGGGCTCAACTCAAGAGTTATTTGGTCTCACTTTTAGGATTTACATTTCCAGTCTGGAAGTGGAAATTGCCACTGCACTGTTAATTTACTTTTTCCTGAAACAAAAAAACTTGACAGTTCCCTCCAATATCCCAGCTCCATCTCCCATTACGCAATCATTTGAGCTACCTAGCAGCACCACTAAAACTGTCACACCAACTATCCACTAGCACTTCCTCTCCCCTCCTACTTTACCCCATTCCCTAACAAATAAGTTGGATACTCTCCCACCAATATCCAAAGGATGAAGACCTCATAATCATTTTTGATCTCAGGACTTCCCTATCATTTCATAGTTCCTCACTAATATGGCAGTGTAGCTACACTGAAATTGGAGCTACTTAGAACAGCAGGACACTGCAGCCAAACCTATAGTGGCTTCGGACATTCTAACATTAATTCCTTGAGACTACCGCCTATCAGGTACTAGGCACACCAACCTGATAAGGTCCCTCTTTATGAGACATCCTTGTAGATATAAGGCAGTGCTTGTCACTGTTTCTCCAAAGATTACCCAGGCTCATAAGGTGATAGTAGTGTCTACCCTATGTTCCATCCTTACTCTCCACTTGTTCCAGGAGAACAGATTTGTTTTGGATTTCCTCCACTTCTACTGAAGCAATACAAATATAGTCCTAATAATAAAATGATCCTTTTCCTTTTTACAGAACATGTTAGAATACAGTTGCTAAGGCTGAGCAGAAATTCAAGTGTCAAGTCCTTCGCAGATGTTTGCTTTGGAACAACCTCTAGCTGTAATCACAGCTAGCTGCTCCAATAATGGTGGTGGCTCTCATACTGTCTGAGTAGCCTTATGCAACCTCAGTTACAACAATGGTGCTATTTCCATGTCCACTTGGGATCTGTTTCTTCAACACCACCACAGCACTTTGTTTCAGCTGAAAGCAAAACTTCTCCAGGACTAATATATTTCCAAGACTGTAACCGTCCATTGGTCAATTCTTCTATTTTCTCTTCTTTACACCTCCCCAATACTTCATCAAGTGCCATCCAGCCCAAATAATTGCACTTTAGAGTCTGCTAACTCTACAGCTGACAAGAAAAGATATTTTATAAATCTCTTTAATATATTCAGATAGAAGAAACATTCAAATTCACATTTATTTGTTCTTAGTTTGTCTCTGTCTTTGCATTTTTTGTCCACTTTCTTGCTGCAGTAGTAATGATCAACCACACCTATAACTAAGATGAAAGGAAAAATACAGATTGTTAACTTGTAATTATATTCAAATATATTCTGGTGACTTAAGAAAGAAAGGTAAATCTAATCTGCCTTGAATCCAGTTTCACAGGAACACATTCTGGTGATTATACTGGTACCAACATGGAATGGATTTGTAAATGATAATGATGATGAAGACAATGATTTTACTAGCCTATAGACCTGGGATTTCATCTAGCCAGGTCAGATTTTTACCTAACCTTTCCCCCCTCAACTATGTCATAAATAGGTGCAGTTGTGGGCTCATAAATGTGTAACAATCAGCTCTGCTGACTCCATGTCCTGCCACCAAACAACTAATCCAGAATGCTAGGCATTGCAGCTCAGCTCAGACTGAAATATTTCCGAAAATTTAACAATCGACACTCATAAATTGAGCTGTTTGAAAAGAACATGAGGTGAATCACACAACTGGGTAAGAAATTACAGGTTTAAAAAATAGATTTTGGAAGTTGATATGCTGTCATTTTGCTGCATATACCATTTTGCATAAACTGTCCAAGAAATCCAATATTTATTATTTTGCCCTCCTTGTTCCTTACTACATGTTCCTGGATTATCTGGGATCACTCATATGAGTAATTCAAGCAAAAATATTGATGAGATAATGTAAAGAAAAAAATATAATCAAAAGTTTATAAAAAAATCTATGCATCTACCATTTTGCACAAACTGTCCAAGAAATCCAATATTTATTATTTTGCCTTCCTTGTTCCTTACTACACATTGGTATTTGTAGTCTGAAACTGGAAAATAGACAGTGTTCAATGCATCCTGAATATGTTCCCTTCCTCTTTATTATAGCTCTATGGCCAATCTTCCTGGTCCTCGCAAATACAAGCCTCCAGTGATGATGGCTGACATTTTTTCCTGGTGTGCCTTGACTTTCAAATCCTGTCATTTCTGAGCAACATAATCAACTGTGACAATTTATTTTCCAAAGCTCATTGGTTCAAAAAGTCTTTCTGGGACATTTAGTTTATTGTACTGTCATAACTGAAAATTATTTGACACCTGCAAATTTGGGAAATGAAGGCATAAAAATATGACGACTGTAGTATTTAATTTGCCAATCAGACAGTTTTTATTCAGCACTAAGCCTATATTTTACTACCTTGACTCAATATTAAGTTTAATCTTGAACAGCAACTAGTCCTTCTGAAAATGAATCATTCTGCTGGATGATTATAGTTGCAAAATTCAGTCATGAAAGAAGCAGATGGGCAAAAGAAAAGTCAGTAATTAATCTAAATTTTCCTTTTCTTGTATAACTCACTGAAAGAAAGGAGTGATGAAAATTTGAAGCTGTTTGTCATGTATGAAAATAGGATTGGCCTATAAAATGATACCATTTCTGGGCCAAGGTTATGATGTTCAGAAATAAAATACCATGAAGGCTGTGGACAGTTTAAACTTTAAAGTAAGTCTAGACCTGGAGGCAAGGTACCCACAGGATCTGATGCTGTCATCAAAATAATGAAACCAGAATTATGCCAAAATGATGTAAACTCCATTCTTTTTGCATGTGCATGCAAAGATTCTATTATTATAGTCTATATCAATAAAATATACTTCTAGTCTTCCCATGGAGTTGATTGCTCTGATTTATCTAGTGGGGCTGACAGCTGTTTTGCATGCCTAATTAAACTTTACCTCCCCTTTTTCTTTTACTCCAGTAAATCGGGGTGGCTGCCTGAATCACTTCCAAATATTATGTTGCTTTCCAGAACTTAAATAATACTTCAGCCTTCTCTGCTTACGTAACAGTTATTGCGTATTTTAATCAAGGTCATCTCTCTTACTCTCTAAACTGGGGCTTCTGGGAGTGGAGGTCATTAGAAACAAAATTCCCTGCCAAGAAGGCTACAGAAGTACAAAATTCTTTCAGGTATGCTTCTAATTCAATGTGTTAATTATAGCTAAGGGAAATTTAATCAATTTCAGGACTTTACAAGATTGTCCACTTGCTAACTCATTTAAAAAGAAAAAAAAATAGCTATAAAAATTAAGGTTGTGATAACTCCCCCAGCCAAAAGAAATTGCATTGACATGCCCTTTATTGAAAAGGGGGATAAGAAGGAAAAACACCATTTCCAGGATGGGACTGTTAAGGCTAGTTTGGGTGCAGATGGACAATGAGATACAGGTGGTGGTAGAGACGTCTCTGGGAAAGTAAGTGGGCTGTCCTCATGCTGGAGTAAAGAGACTGCGTTAATCTGGGTTTAAATAATCCAGACACTTTTTGTAATAGCTCAAATGATTTGAAAATATTATTAAAATAATCTAAAGTCTTTATGTTCTTATTATCCCACGAATTCTGAAAGAAAAATCTACTCACAATTTATGAGTTGCTCCAACACTGAGGTTTTAAAGAAGATATTGGATAACCATTTGTCTGAAATGGTATAGGGTTACCTTCAAAGTCCCTTCCAATTCTATTATTCTGTTATTTCCAAACTGGAATTAAGTATAGATTTATCTTGTGAATGTGGATCAAAATTACACTTCCATTTCAATATATTCCAAATATGTCTTAAAATAACATTAATTTTGGATTAAAAAAAGAACTAAGCCCCTACCAAAATATCAGAGGGATTATATAATTACTTGGTACTCCAGCGGATTTTGAACTTGATCTCTTGGATTCTATGGAGAAAATTAAGTAAAAAAGCTAAACTGAAAACCAGGAAAGTTAACACCTCCATTGTCAGATGATCATTATATTTTGGATGACGAAACATCTATGCTTTTTTTTCCACAAGACCTTTCTTGATAATTTAATAATAATCAGCATAATCTTTATTAGTCTTTAAAATCATGACTGTATAGGCCTCATTATAGGCCTATACCTCAAACAAAATAATAGAAAATAATTAATATATATCTTATATATTATCAGGATCAGGAGCTTTTCTTATTTTTATTGATTTAAAAGTATATAGTTTTCCCTTAAGAGCAAAAAAAAAATACAACTAAAACTTGATTGTGTATAATTGTTGGAAGAGCTAATCATACAGTTATTAAAAACACATCTTAAAAACATTTTGATCAATTATTTTCACAGAAAGTTCATTTATTTTTTTTAAAAAACTTATTTCATCTATTGCATTAAAATGTATTCTTTAATAGTGAAGTATTTAATAAAATCATTATATTTAATAAATACTACAGTATTTAATACAATAATGAGGTTATTGAACATTTAATTACCAATGTTAAAATATCCTTCTGGATCACTTATTTTTTATTATATAAATTTTTAATTATAAACTACAAATGTTTATAATGTTGATTGGATTTACTATACTTCTAGCAGATTTTGAATTTCTACTTATAATAAAATCCACCATCTCTCTTCTACATAAAAATTCTTTCTCATAAAATTCTTTCTGTGGGGTGGGGTTGGGGAATAGAACCTTCAGTTTTTAAATTGCCCATTAATGAAACTGTTCTCTGGAGGACATCAAAGGCCATTTTCTTTCTGGGATATAATTAAAGGTGACAAAATTACACACTGAAAAGTTCAGTATTTCCATACATCAGAAAAATGTTAATATAATTGAGACAACCTTTTAATGAACTTATAAAAATAAATCATTCATGGAAAATGAAAAGAAAATGAAATAGGGGGGAAAAAATCCCCAAAAGCAAAACAGAAAAAGACCAATCAATTTTGCATGGCACTTCTGAATGAGACATACTGAAAACACAAAATGAGAGACCCCACCAAGTCAAAGTGGTCCATTACCCTCTTAAAAAATGAAAAAAAAGAGAAATATTAAATTGTTGTCTGCAGATTCTAGATCAAAAGATTTCATACCAGAATCCAGGGATAAAAATAAAATCATTTGAACAAATAAATAAAATCCCTTTTTGTTTTGCTGATAAAAAGCTTTAATGAATAACTTCACTTTTGAACCATTTGTGGAGGCAGATCTAGAAAAATCATTATCCATTGTAATAGAATCATTATACTCCATTCCAATGAACTGCTTGCTGAGATAAACTCAGGATATAATCTTATAACATAAATCTTAAAAAGCTCACAATAAAAGGACTGGGTTTCTGTAGTGCATATGAATAAAAGTCCACAGGGTGAGCTATTTTGACTTCAAGCTTGCAGTTTGGTTGCAAAAAAACCCAGAAGTATCCAATCTGTAAATGTCTCCACCTAGACATTTATGGATTAAACTTGCTCAACATTGCAGGAATGGTTAAACATTGTATAAAATGTACATTCTGTGAAATGGACTCTGCACATGGATCTCTTTACCATGAACCTCTTTATTTACATTCAACACAGTATTAACTTCTGTGGCACATTATCGGAAGTTAAATCTTTGCTTCATGTGAAACAATCCTCCATATTTATTACTTTGCCATTTTCTTTCCTCCAAGTACCAAATCTGTTTTATGTCCAAAAATTTCTTTTTGCATCATATTCATTGTACTTTATTATTATGCATACTGTCACAAATTATGTGACAGAACGAAGTATCAAGCAACTCCATGTAAATTTTGTTCTCATTTTCTGTGTTGTTTTCTCTTGTGCCTAGGAATAAATTCAGTTAAAGCTGATATTCTTTAGTTCACTCAGGAAATTGCTCTCCCATAAAGGAAGAGGAAATGCAATTTTTGCTTTTTCCTGTCTTCTCAACTTTGGATACATGATCACCAGAAAACAGGAATTCAAATAAAAAAAAAGGAATTTTCTAGTTACCAATTAAATAATAAAACTGTCAAGCAGTGAGAAATATGTGAAGATCTGTTTGTCCCATACCAGGGTAGGCAACCTTGGCTCTTTTATGAGTCGTGGACTTCAACTCCCAGAATTCCTGAACCAGCATGGCCGGCTCAGGAATTCTGGGAGTTGAAGTCCACGAGTCATAAAAGAGTCAAGGTTGCCTACCCCTGTCCCATACTAATGGGAAGTTGCTAACCATGGTTTATGTGTTTCTGCATAAACCTCCAACTGTGCTTTATTCAACAATCTACATTTAATCAAACCTTGGTGTCAAGCTACAAAGATTTATTGTCATTAGGACTGCCATAGTGTTTCTAGCTTGCCTACAGTTGTGAGGAGGGAGGGAAGAGCTTGGGATTCACAGGTGTTCCCTATCAGTGTGGGAGCCAAAGCCGCAGAAGAGATGCTTTGGTGAACCAAAGTTTTCTTCTCATAACAATTGCTGAAAGATTAATTGGACAATGTGACCTGAACTGTCAGAGAGGGAGGGAAAGCTTTACTGTTTCCCTCCATGTTGCCAGAGCTAGCTTTTCTTCTATCGTACTGGTATGCTTTGCTTCATAAAGTTTACATTAGAGATTGTCATATCTCCAGTATTTTACTTCGTTGGGCTTTTCAGCTGGAACTTTACACTTGGTTTAACATGATACATGAAATTTATCAATATCTCCAAACTACTCAAATTAGAAAGAAAAATATAAGAAATGTTGTGCTATTAAAAGGATGAATGGGACCCTAGGTCAGTGGTGGCGAACCTATGGCATGGGTGCCAGAGGCGGCACTCAGAGCCCTCTCTGTGGGCATGCGCGCCATTGCCCCAGTCCTAGGTGTTCAGCTGGGTTTTATAAAACCTTTTCGCTTTAGGCCTCTGCCACCCGTGTACAAAAAAAAAGAAGGTTCAATCAGTTAATTTCAACGTCTCACGGGGAAAAAAAAGATCTTGCAAAGTTGGAATTGATTGATTGAACTTTTTAGTCCCACCCAGTCTGCCGTTACCACCGCAGTCATGCCCACCCAATGGGCCACACTCACCCGCTGTACCACACCCACCCAATGGGCCACACCTACCCGGCACCCAATGATGCATAAGTGGGTTTTGGGTTGCAGTTTGGGCACTCGGTCTCTAAAAGGTTCGCCATCACTACCCTAGGTCTTCTGACAAGATAGTGAGGATAAATGTTGAATAGAATAGAATAGAATAATAACTTTATTGTCACTTTGAATGTACACTAACTGGCATACATTAAAATGAAATTTCATTGCATTCAGCTCTCAAAGGGTCATCACCTCCAATATACACTACATAAATATGACAAAAATAAATAAATACAGAATTATGTATATACCCACATATATTATATGACACAGAGAAACAACAGTCTAGTTTGGATTATGTATATATGTGCATGGCGAGAAAAACGAAACTTACGAGTTTACCAGACGGATGGCATAGGGAATAAAGCTATTACAGAATCAGGTAGTCCTGCTAGAAATAAGAAATGAAATGAAGAATCCCCATTAATAACTTGGTTAATTAAGAATGACACAGAACTGTAATATGGTACCAACAATAATACTATTTGCCAGGGATTAAATTAGACCTCTATGTTGAGGTTTTTCAGCATGTGTTGTTAATAGGATTTGCAATCAAATACGTGTGTGTGTGTGTGTGTGTGTGTGTGTGAGAGAGAGAGAGAGAGAGAGAGAGAGAGACTGACCGACCATGCATATGGTCACAGAACTTCTACTTTCAGTTTCCAAAGTGACTCTTTAAACAGATATTCCACAAATATTAATGTGGACAAATGAAACAAAGAGGAAAGGTTCCATTTGGACTTTTATTAGCTTAGCTTTAGGCCAGTGTTTTGCAAAGTTGGCAACTTTAAGATGTGTGGACTGGGTGAGGGAATCTTAAACCTGCCAAGTTTGAAAAACACTGCTCTAGGCCAATGTACCATAAAGCTCACACAATACCTGAAAGAAAGCAGAGATAGTTAAAAGAAAAGAAATCAATTCTACAAAGAACTGTTTCCTCTCCCCAGCTTTAAAAATACTGCTTAAACACTTAATTAAAAAAGAAGAAAAGTAAACTTTTATTAGATGGAAGGCAAATCCAATCAAGGATACTGTCATAAATTCCCTTTTACAAAACTCTCCAGGCAAACAACCAAATCATATATGTGATAAACTGATAAACAGTTAAAATAAAACTCTAAAGGATTAGGTACTAGAAAACCGGGAAGGGATATGCTACGTGTTACCTCATAATGGATCTTTTTTGTATCTGAAATGCAAAATCCAAGGACATTGAACATTCGTTTAAAATTTTTATTTTCAAAAATTCAGAACAATCTTCTTTCCATGAGTTTATTATTACTATTGTTTTATTTACATATAAATCAGAGGCTGCAACTGGAAGCAACCCAGAGCCCTAATTGTACCTTACATCCAATTACTTTACCTGCTGTAATTACCATTTTAATTTCCCCTTAATTTAGAGGAAAGCAATGAGTGTGTAGGTCATGGGAAGTCTCTTAAATTGTTTGAAACTATTCATTTAGCAATACATCCTGGTGTCTGGGGAAGCAAATCTACAGTGCTTCATGGTTTGATACTCCACCTTCATTTAACATCCACGTGAAACTGATGGGTGAGGTTATCTATCAGTTTGGAGTCAGGTATAATCATTACTGGCTGAATGATGGGGTGGATGAGGATGTGTGGGCCCGGATGGGAAGGAATAGGCTTAGGCTTAATCCTGAAGAGACTGAAATGGTTTTGCCTCCTGAATCTGGAGGCAATTCATTGGTGATTCTCAATGGGGCTGCACTTCCCTATTCAAGACTTGTGCACAATTTGGAGGTCTTCTTGGACTCTCAGTTCCTGTTCAAAGAAGAGATGGAAACTGTGGCCCAGGAAGCTTTTGCACAGGCACCAGTTATGCCCTTTCCTGGACTTGGAGGTCCTTCTAAGAATCATCTATGAAATTTGAAAGTGGTGCTGGATTTTGAATGGTTTTTTTTGTGCGTGAAGGCACAAACTAGACAGGGTTTTAGCTTAGGATACCTACTGCAAGTCATTTTGAAGGATATGGACCAGACATCAATTATGCACACAATAATTATTTCCAAGTTAGACATTTATAATGTTTTTAAAAGGTAACTCAGGAACCTCAGCTAATGCAATAATCAGCAGCCAGAATGTTCGTGAGACCTAGGGTTTGTCACATCAGATTTGATTAATTTTTAGGGCAGTAGTGGCGAACCTATGGCACGGGTGCCAGAGTTGGCACTCAGAGCCCTCTCTGTGGGCATGCGCACCGTTGCCCCAGTCCTAGGTCTTCAGCTGGGTTTTAGAAAACCTTTTTGCTTTAGGCCTCCGCCAACGTGTACAAAAAAAAAAAAGGTTCACTCAGTCAATTTCAACTTCTCGCGGGAAAAAAAAAGATCTTGCAAAGTTGGAATTGATTGATTGAACTTTTTAGTCCCACCCAGTCTGCCATTACCACCGCAGCCACGTCCACCCAATGGGCCACGCCCACCCCAATGGGCCACACCCACCCGGCACTCGACGATGTATAAGTGGGTTTTGGGTTGCAGTTTGGGCACTCAGTCTCTAAAAGGTTCGCCATCACTGTTTTAGGGTAATTATCTGTCTATATCGTGAATGAATTGAGATTATATCAAAGATTGCTTGGTTCTGAACAGATTAAACAGGGCTTTAAGATCAGCTTAATAGGTCTATGTGTGGCTCTAGTACCAATATGACAATAAAGACAAACTGCTGCATTTCTACAGTGTTGACCTTCTGTATTACAGCTTTTGCATGAAAACCATAATAGCTGTGTCATACAGAGATGAATGGATGGCCAGAAACTTTGTTTTACTAGGTCCAGTTATCCTTTGATTAGAAACATTTCTACCATCATTTATTTCATAATTTTGTGAGATGGGTGGCTATATAAACATGCTAAATAAATAATTTAAAAATCTTGAACATATTTACCAGTACCACAGGGTTGATTAGAGATACCAGATATGGCTGACAAAACCCACACAACCACTAGATGTCAGCAAAGAAATACTGAAAAACTTTGCTGCCGCATAGTTGGTAGGAGTTAGCAGTGAGTTTTGGTAACCATAAGTATGATTAAACAATAAAGCAAACTATATGTGGCCACTGTGTTCTATAGAGAAAATTTCAATCAATTTTCTCATTTTTGATATCAAAAGATACTGATTTACTAATCGATGTAGTTTCTTTTATCACACTTTGTTAGATCAGGAATCCATGTTTAAACTGGGCCACTCTTGTTTATGAAATGTAGGGAATAAAACACTGCAGTAACATTTTCATGAGGGATTTGAATAATGTTTCTTAATATCTGAAGTATTCTTTTTTCTGATTGTTCCTTGAAAACGGTCTGGGAGGCAAGGTACATTGTGGTTATGCTATTAATAAATTGCAATATAATGTATCAATGGTATGCATTTTTAAAAATATTCAGTTCAACATAAAAAATAAGATTTTAAAAGATTAATGTACCTAAGGCATATGCAATTTATACACCACTCTGCAAAAATGTAAAACAAAGCAAACTGCAGCAAATTTAACAGTTTAACTGAAATAGCCTTGAGATGTGAGCAACCAGATGTAAAGGATTAAGTCTCATTACTTTCCTATGCCACAAGCTTTAAATTCTAAAAGAAAACTAAGACCTGCAGGCTCTAAAAGTGATTGAATGAGAGAATAAAATCAGTTTGCACCTCCCTGACAAGAACTTCTGGAACAATTTAAAACCAAGATCTTGCTGACATCCTGTGACAATTTCAGTTTATAAAACAGAACGTGCAAGCATAATATCTCTATTCTTCTGGCAGGAATTGGCAGGGAAAGATGACATACTGTATGCAGCCATAGTATAGTAGCTGAGTGGCTGAGTCCTTCTAACACTGGGCGCTATCTAACAAAATGAAATTCAATGGTGAAAAAAGTAAGGTTCTACATTTAGGCAAGAAAAACCAAATGTACAGGTATAGTATAGGTAGTACCTTGTTCAATAGTAATAACTGTGAGAGGGATCTCGGAGTCCTAGTGGACAATCACTTAAATATGAGCCAGCAGTGTGCTGCAGCTGCCAAAAAAGCCAACACAGTGCTAGGCTGCATTAACAGAGGGCTAGAATCAAGATCACGTGAAGTATTAATACCACTTTACAATGCCTTGGTAAGGCCACACTTGGAATACTGCATCCAGTTTTGGTCACCACGATGTAAAAAAGATGTTGAGACTCTAGAAAGAGTACAGAGAAGAGCAACAAAGATGATTAGGGGACTGGAGGCTATAACATATAAGGAACGGTTGCTGGAATTGGGTATGTCTAGTTTAATGAAGAGAAGGACGAGGGGGGACATGATAGCAGTGTTCCAATATCTCAGGGGTTGCCACAAAGAAGAGGGAGTCAAGCTATTCTCCACAGTGCCTGAAGGCAGGACAAGAAGCAACAGATGGAAACTAATCAAGAAGAGAAGCAACCTAGAATTAAGGAGAAACTTCCTGACAGTTAGAACAATTAACCAGTGGAACAACCTGCCTCCAGAAGTGATGAATGCTCCAACACTGGAAGTTTTTAAGAAGAGACTGGACAACCATTTGTCTGAAATGGTATAGGGTTTCCTGCCTGAGCAGGGGATTGGACTAGATGACCTCCAAGATCCCTTCCAACTTTGTTTTTATATATTATTATTATCATTATTATCATTATTATCATTATTATCATTATTATTATTATCATCATATTAATAATAAACTTAATCTTCAATTTATGTTGACTAGTTTTCTAGAAAGAGGAAGGAGGAAAAATGAATATCAAAGTTGGAAGAATACTAAGAAATAATTAAGGGAAAATGTCTCTCCCATTCCAAACAGTTTGATCATAAAATGCTTAACAAGCTATTGAGAGGGGAAAAAACAAGAAGTTATAGGAAACAAAATAAAGTATCATGGGAGAGTGTAACTGTCTGGAGAGGAGTCCACTAGTTTGCATCATTTTATGGCTGGGTCCACTTGACTTCCCCATCGCAACTTCCCAAATCAATATTAAAAAAAGACACGAATGACCACAAATCTGCATATGTCTGGCAGTTTGAGGCAATAATAGACTTATTCACAAAAGGACCTATTTGTCTTGTTTTTTTATGTCCAGTATTTAGAAGAGTTCTTTTAGAGATCAATTTTATGTCTAAATCTTTGTCTGTAATTAGACTTCTCATATAATGTCTAGGCTTATGTACTTGGGGCGAACCTGACTCCATATTTTTAGCTGAGGTTCTCTGGTGTTTACACATTAAGCCCTGGGAAATATTATACTTCTCTGCCAATTCTTTAGATAGAGATCAAATCACCACTCCATAGCAATTCCATAAGGCTTTAACATATAAACAGAAGATTAGGTCTTGAGGGGGAAAAAAACCCTCAAGGGACATTTATATTCACATCACAAGTTCAAGAAATATTCTTCTGATATATAATTTGAAAAGAACAACAAAAAAGTTGAAGGAATTCATTTCCATGCTATGTGCCCATAACCAAAGACAGCTCAGAAAATCTCTTGTAAAAGCTCTAAGGAATCAAGTAAGAGAGAAAAGTTGGGCATGAGGAAAGACAAAATTGGCTTCTTAAACAAAGCTACTACAATCTGCAGTCAGAAAAGAGACCCTACAGTACCCCACAAAGCCAATAACTAAAGAATCATTAGTATACAACAGAAATCCAGCTTCAAGTTTTCCAGAACTGATTTCTGAGTTCATTCTTCAATTTACTTCATGGCTGCTGCTGATGTTATTTATCCAGGAATGTAGCAATAAACAGTTGTATATTGCTCTTGGGATGGTCTCTGTCCTATTGTGGCAGTTTCTTGTACATCACTTTTCATTTTTCTAGGATTGCCAGGTTGCAACCCACCAAAGATCTGCTTTATCCCTTTAAATCTTTCTATTGATTATAAATGCATGGTGGTAATCATAGTTTATTTAATTGAAAATCTCTAACATAGGGATCTTTTAGAGAAGTTGCCTCACTCAGATCTCTCTTTCTATTGTATCGACAGTTGCAGATCTTGTTTGGGCTACTGGATTCCAAAATGGACAGAGATGGCCTTTCCACTATATGTAATGGTTGGGAATGCCACAATGTACTACTGTAGTATTCTATGGATATGAAAAGCAAATCCCCTCTCATGCATGGAAATTTTGTGTGTAATTTTGATACATAATTTTTTACTGAATTTGTCTAGGCAAATTCTTGTCTGCTATTCTGACTATTTCTGCAGCTGCAATTAAGATGGCAATTATGAGTTTTATTTTATTTTAAAAGAGGAGCCAACTCAACAAGCTACTGTTCTCCATAAAATGTGTATGGCCACTAGGGGGGGATGCAGCCCATATGGTTCTGTGGAACCAGATGGGTATGAAACATAAAACTTGGTTTTGAACATCTGAATTCATTGCTTTTTTTGGGGGGGGGGAACCTCAATACTGAACTTTAACAAATAGAGAACACTTAAAGAAACCATATCAGATCAAGACTGTCTTTGTTATAAAAACAAATGTTCTAAAAAACAGTCTTGAAATAACATAATAATAACACTAAATCATGTTTTAGAACTTTACAATGTATTCATTTTCCTATCTCTTTCTAATCTGGAAATAGTCACCTCTCATTTTCTTTCATGCTTGCTTCCTCCTCCCAGAAGATCATTATACAGTTTAAGTCAAATCTTTAATTAATAAATGCTGAATTGTTAATCCATATGTCTGTGTGTGGGTAACTTCAAGGAGCTGAGCTTGACACAGAATTATAAAGGAACTGATTTCAAGCATTCTGAAGCAGGAGATATGACTGATAGCATCAGTGTGTGTCTGTGTGTACACACACACATATAAACAATACACGGATATATATGTTAAAATGGAACTGTTATTGAGAAGAAGATACAAATGTGGATTTGCAAACATTTTGTATTTCTTTAATGTAAAGTACATATCATTGAATGGGAAAATTTGCTACTTTTGTATTCGCTTTTATTAGAAGATACACTTTTCTGCAGGAGAATCTACTTCATCAAATGTGTACATCCTGTCAGGTCACTGAAATGTACAGGTAGTCTGTGATTTACAACCATTCATTTAACAATGATTTGAAATTGCAATGGCGAGCTGAAAAAAAGTGAGTTATGACCTTTCCTTGAAGTTACAATTATCCTGCCATCACCCTGGTTACATAATCATGATTCAGGCACTTGGCAACCGGCTTCAATTTACGTCTAGCTCACTTCCAACAAGCCAAATCAATGGGAAAACCAGCAGGGAAAGTTGCAAATTGTGATCATGTGATGTCTCACTTAACAATTGTGATAATTTGCTTAATGACCACAGCCAAAAATTTCATTAAAATGATGCCACACTGTGACCAAGTCACTTAATAATAAATTTTCCAGTCCCAATTGTGACCATAAGAACTACTTGCACAGAGGCTCTACCCCATCGTTAATGGATATAGTTTGCCACTGTATCAACACTGCCTCACAAATCTTATTAAGTATATTGTTATACCATTTTCTAAAATAATGTCAGGACTTATTATCACTATCAGTTTTACAGAATAATTTTATTCATCAGTACATTTATTTCTCAAATAAATGAATAAAATAGAAATATAAAATTTTCAGAGATATGAACAAAATGATTATATATGCATTATTTTTTCCTCTTTATCTAAAGATCATCCAGTTAAATCACCCATTAATTTTTAGCAAGGAGACAAAAAAAATTCCATAAAAATGAAGGCAGTCAATTGTTTCAGTATTTAAGATCTATCTAGCTCACTAATAAAGTTCTGCCTTTTTGTTTTAGTGATGCACTGATATTTGGTTTCAGGATAATCAAAAGATGCCTGGCTTAAACAGCTTGTCATGTTTAATACTATAAACCAGCTTTTTCCAATCTGCTATCCTCCAGCAGTTTTGGGACCACTTCCCACCCATCTTCTAATCCAGGGGTTTTCAAACTTGGCCCTTTTATGACTTGTGGACTTCACTTCCCAGAATTCCTCAGCCAGTGTGCCTGGCTGAGGAATTTTGGGAGTTGAAGTCCACAAGTCATAAAAGGGCCAAGTTTGAAGACCCCTGTTCTAATCCATCATGGCTTGACCTAAAATTTGGAAGGGAGCTGCTTGATTTAGGCCTAGTGCAGTATATAAGTCAGCTTGGATATCTTAAAACATGAAAATTTCTTCATCACAGAAAATGCTTTCATTTCTTTTCTCAGTATTCTTACTTGCAGAAATCCATCTATCTCAGACATATCAAACTCATGATGGCATGTGACGTCGCACGACGTTATCGGGATTGCTTTGCCATTGCTGGCAATGGGGTGGGCACGGCTTCCGTGTGATGCATCCAGCCCGCGGGCCGGCAGTTTGATACCCCTGATCTATCTTATCAAATGGCCAATGGGGCAGCAGCATATTTGGTTTTCTTCTAGGAAGTGCTAATGTCTTCATTCAGAATTTATCACCATAGTATTGCATGTAGCAGAGTAAGTTGTGTAACCATCATATTGTAGAGGAAGCATAAACACCTAGTTTTGACACAGGACATGCAGGAACTGAGAGGAATGAGTATTTAAGCTCATTCATTAAATATTGCAAGGTAGCTATACCATTTGACAATGGGTCAAAAGGGGCTTTGGAGGCTCTGCAGGATGGCATTAATTTGCTTCTCTATAGTCTTCATTAGTACAAGGAGGCTTTGGATGGGAGTTTGAGAAATCCACTCCACCAAGCAGATTAAAGGACTGATGGTAGATGACTGGAGATTTGGAGTCATCCTGTGTTGACAGATGTGAAAGGCAACTGTGCTGCTATGAGGGTCTCGGAAGAGAGAAAAGGCCCTGATATTCTGTGAAAAGAAATCTTTTCCCTTTTAAAAAGTGACCTGTGCTGAAAGTCTTGAGTGATGGTAATACTGACAACTTCATTGATGGGCTGCTTTGAACTTCAGCAAGGCAGTTACCCAAGGTGATAGGAGGGGTCATTACTCAGTGGGAAAGCTCATGCTTTGCATGCAAAAGGCCTAGAGATAGAACTACAAGTGATTCCTGCCTGAAATCCAGCAGGATTTCTTCTGGGGAGTATAAATAGTGACCTAGGAAGGCTAGGAATGTGGTATCAACATGAGGCAATTTTTAATCTTATCCATTGCAGGAAATGGTGAGCTCCTCTCCCTCTGTCCAACTAAACAAATTGTCGGGACGAAACATTTGCTTAAGCAGCAGGCAGAAAAGACTTTGAGGTCTTTGTTTTGGTAGGCTTGGTAGGCAATCTGCTGGCTGAAATGTAGACCTCAATATAGGGAGGCAAAGAAGAAACAATGTTCTTTGATGTCAGTATGGTCAAGCATTGCATAATGCACCCTGCTTAGTCAACAGTTGTATGCACTGTATTTGCTAGTCTTTAATTGGCAATGTTCAGGACACAAAGCTCCTTATATGAACCGAGGAGATAGCCACTCTGCTATATACTGGCCCAAAAAAGCCTGATAAAAAGCCCTGAAGAGATTAATTGAATTTATTCAACTGCCAACTTGAAGTTATTTGGTACTTCCAAACTACCTGTTCTTACTCTATTATCCCACAGAAGTTGAAAGGGAACCACTATTTCTTTTATTGCTGCTGGCCTCTAAATACAGGGAACACACTGAGATCATGTTGACACCAATTGGTGTCTTCCAACTGACAAACAAACCAGATTACTGTACTGATAACAAAAACAAAAGATTCCTTCACTGATTTTTAAGGGATACTCTTAAAAGTGAGGCATTACTGTATAGGTTAAACCAGCCTTATCTCCAAATATGTTGACATGCTGGCTAGATATGACTTGGAGGGCATCAAGGTGGCAAAAGCAGCCTTCCTTTTAAGGAGGGGAATCATTGGAAATATTTTGTCCAAGGACTCTCCATGAATGTTATATAAACTGAACAGGAAAAGCTTATAAAGGTATAAAACATTCAAGGACTCAATATTCTCTGGTAAGAGCTATTCCTTAACTTGGATGAATATTATCTGAAATTGTGTATCCCTTCCCACCCATCTTTATATGTAAAGTTATGCACAAGTAAGTATAAAAAATAGCACATATCCTGCCTTAAAAAATACATGAAATCTGTACCACTTCCAGCTATGTGCTATTTTGGGATATTTTTATACATTGTCCTTATTCAACATAAATAATGTAGACTTGGAATTTAAGGATGGCAACAATTTGATCAGAAAGTCAAGTGACTGGAATAGCAATTGAAAAATTCCAAATGTTTTATAACACCTTGTTTCCTCTTTCCAAATAGCAACTATTCATTTGAAATTTGCTTGGTTCCCTCCAGATGCTTTTGAACACATCTCTCATTGAACTTATTATAGCCTAAAATATGTCCTAAGGCACTAATCTGGAAGAGGTAAGCACCATGAAAAGTCTAATAGACTTTTTGATGCCAATGTAAGGACCATGAATGCAAACTATTCTAAGAAAGTTTAGATTCCTCTCTAATTTAATAAAAATGATAAATTTCACTTGACTTAATTCACACTAAATCAAATTTGACAAAAAGAGAATTATTTCTGGATTTTGGCATGACTTTTGAAGTTGGGAATGAATAATATTAAAAATGAGTATACATTATTACATAAAGAAATGTCTTTTCATATGCATAGTCTGCTTATGATAAAATGTAGTTCAGCACATAGCACATTTCCTGGAAGAGGTACCCACATTACTAAGAGGTATCTGCAATTTTTATAAAGCCAGACATGTGACTGCTGCATTGCGGAATAAGCCATCACCCTAGCATGCTGTAAACATTTTTGGAGATATATGCATGCAAACATAATAGAAACCAGTAAGTACATCCTGGATAAGATCCACTGACCTAACATATCTAATTCTCTTTAAAAATACAGTGAAAGCACTATACAAATGCCACGGTAGTGGCATTTACAGTGAGCATATGTCTCATTTTTAAATCCATGTAATTACAGATTTCCCATGATGTTTAAGCATTTTATTAAAGGGAATGCCAAAGCAGGGATAAGCTGCTGAGGTTATACTACAACAGGGGTGTCAAAATCAATTTCATTGAGGGCCGCATCAGGATTGCGGTTGCCCACGGGGGGCTGGGTGAGTGTGGCCAGGGTGGGTGCGGCCTACTGGGTGGGTGTGGATGGAGTGGGTGTGGCCTACTGGGTGGGCGTGGCCAGCTCTACATCATTCGTGTCAAGGGTGCCTGTGGGGGCCTGGGCAGGAGTGGGACAGATCTGAGGGTCTCTGGCAGAAGGGGGTGGGACCAGGGCAAGTGTCAAGGCATGGTCCACCCACTGGAGGAGCCTCACTGTTCCTCTCAGGCCATGCGGGGGGGAGGGGCTGGATGGTGGTGCGGGCTGCCGGGAGCCCTGGACAGCAGAGGTCAAATGCCCAGCCTGGCCCTCGAGCACCCGCGGCACCAAGCCCAGCGCCACTTCCCCAAGGGGGCATCCAGCTGCACTTACCTGCCGAAACCCCTCCCCCAGAGCCCATCAAGCCGGATATGTGAAGTAGGCGAGGGCCATTTGCTGGCCACTTCCCGGCGATGGTGCATTTCTTCATTCCTCACAAAGGGTGACACCTCCCCAGCATGCACCCAGGGGGTGGGGCTGATGCGGCAGCGGCTGGTTCCTTGCTGTTTCCAGATGGCCTTATGGAGCTAAGACTGAATGCGTTTCAGGATAGATAGCCACCACAAAATTGTACATTGGCTCCCTGCCAGCTTGGGCCAGGGCCAAGGCAGCAGGGGCCGTTCCCTCACTGTTTCCAGGATGGCTTTGCAGGCCACATGAAACCACTTTGTGGGCCGCATCCGACCCCCGGGCCTTGTGTTTGACATGTCTGTACTACAAGTTACTTTGAGCAAATATTTTTTACAGAGGATAGTAACATAAGGCATTTCCTGTGTTAGTAACTGAGGCATGATTAACCTTTCTCTGGGCAGGAATTCCCCAGAACCTCTTCTTCAAGTTGTGTTTATTTCCCGTTTCAAACAGCTGAGCGGTGGGGGACAGTCTTTCTATTCATCCTACTGCCAATTCTCCCCTGCAAATCTCAAGCTTAAAAAATAAATGTGAGGTAAAGGAATACTCCATATGCTGCATAATCTGTGACTTTATAATGTCTATATATGGTCCTGCTATTAAATCTCATTGCACAGAAGATATCGTTAAAAAACATGCTCTACCCTTAAGCTGAAGGAAGGGAAGTACATATACTCATCCATTCATTTTGGGATTCTAAGAGAAGTGATGGGCATAATTGTTGCATATAGTTGCACATTTCAGATGGCTTTATTGCAGGGTTTTTTTATTAATAAAAGAAATAAAATTACATGCTGAGAACAAAAGTGTGAAATGTAAATGTTGCACCATCTGTCATTATCTAGATAATTAAAGTTGTAAAAACTCATATAACATTGCCACTTGCCATGAATTTTCTTTGCTTTCTATTTCTCATCACCAAAATGTATGGACAAGGTCCAAATATGCTGAAAGAATGCATCTTTTTATTAAAACAGACATGGCAACATAACTTGATCCTCTTGGATCAGAACCAAGGATTTTTTGCAGAAGTTGTCTTGACAACAGCATTATAGGCCAGATTATTTACAGATGAAATGCAACTCTCCACTTATTCGGTGTACACCAAGCTTTTCTATTCAGCAAGTATTCAGTGTAACAGCCATCAATTTCCCATCAGCTCAATATGGGGCAAACACTTCAGAAATCAATAGACAACTCTGAAACAGGTCTACTGAATGACACTGGACAATCACAGTCCAATCCATACATCCAATCCATACATAGCCTTACAGTCTTCTCTTTGTGGTAGCTGGAACTCCACCAGAATATACTACCAAAGTTTATCATAAAAACATTGAAATTTAGCAAGACAATCACTTTTACAATTAATTTTCACCCCATCCCAATCCATAGATTCTGGTTGGTATACAGCAGAGTAATAATAATACTAATATGGAGAAAAACAAAATAAACAAGAACTGAAATCATCGTTAAAAAGAATCACCTTCCGTACAAAACAATAGACTGAAAATCCAGTGGGGGGGGGAATTGTTTGGACTGTTTTCCAGAGAGCCAGAAGTGAAGGGAGTAAAGATTTCCATATCATTTGTGCATTAACATATGTTAGAATTAATCCAACTATTTTACTGTAACTCCCCCAAAATTCCAAAATGGAAAAAAGGATCAAACATTACAACCTTAACACTTTCCCTAGGTCACTGTTACATCCCTTTCATAAGATGTAAAAAAAAGTGATTATTTGTCTGCATAATGGTAGACTTCTTTTGCTTTGGGAGTTTCAGATAATTTAGGCATTTAGAGTTTAAGAATTCTCACACGAATTGACATGACATTCACTTTTCTGATGTATTTGTGGAATGAATTGGAACCTATAGTACAGTTACTGACCAAATATTCTGAACCAAGTTCTCAGCTCAAAAATATGTGAAATGCACATCCTGATGCATTTAGCAATTTGTTTAGAAATGCTTATTTAGATAGAATAAACATTAACTCCAAAGAACTGTTTCACAATTGTAAATGATACAATCGCTGAAAAAACTGACTTCATCCAGATGGCACAGGAGACAGATGACAGACCAATAACAATATCCAACATACTAGTTGGATAGTATGTAATGATCACTTTCCATATCAATGTTAACACCATGGATTTATGGACACAATAAGACTACTTTTTTGACATTACAGTGTAATGCAATCCTAGAATAGTGATTAGCTGAACTGATTTAGCCCTATACTTGTTAAAAATACAATAAACATTAGAAATAATATTTTATAGGAAGCACCATACAAGCTATGCATGAGTCATCCTATTACACAATATTCTTCAAGCTGGGGCCTTGGAGATATGATGGACTACAAATCTCAGAATTTCCCGTAGTCTGGCATTTTTTGTCCCAACACTTCTAACATTAAGATAACAAGACTCATCCTACATTGGTTCACATATGTGCACACTGACATGCTTCATAAATGCAGGCCGGAGCTCCATTCTCAACTGCAGAATGAAGCTGCTCCTTCGGCTGCAGAAGAAGTGGGCCGGCTGGACAGGGCTGTCAGTGCCGCCGCTGC
>NW_015386947.1:205193-225053 GCF_001527695.2 Protobothrops mucrosquamatus
TAAATCACAAAGTATTTCACTAGATGGGATTCATTTAAAAACTGACTTGGGAATTGCAATGCGCTACACAAAACAAAATGTGAAGAAAAAGGAAGAACATACACGCAGAGGACTAAGACATATGTCCAGCATTAAAGATTATCTACTATAATACAAATACTACAAAAGAGTCTTCCAAAACACTGCTAACGATTTGATTAAAATTTTAATGGTGTAAATGGGCTATAATAAAATTGTGGGCAGCTGCAGCAAATAGTGAATGTATGATAGCAAAAAGGGTTGGTTAAATTGGAGAATGATAATGAGGATGATGATAATGTATGCATTTTTTAATCTGCTCAATAAAGCAGACAATAAAACTATCAGCTAATTAATGGCTGCACCTATGTGGAATTAGTAAAGCAGGATAGGGACATAAAAAGAATCTTGCTGATTTATTCAAATTAGATTCCAAAACATGGAGATATGCACAACTTGTTTAAGGAACAACACCAACATTGCTGAAGCACAAAAGCCACATTTTGCTATGTAAAATTGTCAGTGGACAATTTAAAAGTTAGCATTTCAAACTATAAAACTTTCCTTGATGTTCTGTACTTCAAGTATACATGCTGAAGAAGCATTATCTTTTTTCCTAGGTATTGCTTGGAGTGTGGAATAAAAATACCCAAGTGCCAGATGTTCTTTCAGACGGAATGGTTTGTGTAAGAAGAGCTTTTATTTCGGATTATATTTATGCAGATAGAAATGTAACTTCAGTTTATCAGCAAATAAGTTTGATTCAGTAGTGCTCGGCTGGTTACAGATGAATTAAAAAATCAAATTTTCCAGCTTTATGGGGCTATTTTTACAATAAATATGTGTTAGCGGTTCTTATTTAATTGTTCTAATAGAATATAGTTTTGTAAGTCAAATACACTTTTCTGTATGACTATTACATTGTATTATTATTATTATTATCTATTATCCCATTATGCAGGCATCAGGTGATTAAAGAAAGAACACTTTATAAGAAGCATCTTGAGATTTCAAGTGATTTCAGCCATTTCCTCTCTCTCTCTCTCTATATATATATATATATACTGTAAATATATGGCATAGCTTGTATTGGCAGAATTGAATTTACTGGGCTTTGAGGATAAATTTGATATGAAAACATTCTTCAGGTGGCAGGTGCCCAGTTATAAAATCTCTAGAAAAATAAAGTGGTTCTTCACTTCTTTATCAAACCTGAGAATCAATCTGGACCAGCTGACTCAGGACTTCTGGGAGTTGAAGTCCACGAGTCATAAAAGAGCCATGGTTGCCTACCCCTGACCTAGAGCAAAGTACCCATGTGATGGAGAACCTTTTTCCACAATCTAAGTTGTCAAAAGCCCACTAAAAGTACATTCAACAATATGCCTCATCCAATATTTTCAAAAGAAGAATATTTGAAAAATGCTATTTTGTTCTCAATCCTTGTTTGAAATCTATGTTTTTAAATGTATACTTATCTTAGGTATATGTCTAAAATGATTAAAAATGGGACCTGTATTTCAGTTTTCAATGTAAAACAGTTTGTAACCTAAAATAGTAACTCTGCTTTATTAGAGTCCTATTCACATTTTGAACAGAGGAAAATAAATGCAAAGGATTTAATTAATACGTCTGGGTAGATGCCCAGTTGAGAATTACTCTAATGAACAGTTTGTACATTAGCACTGGAAGTGAATGGTGGTCTGTGGATTGAACAAACTATCTGTGCATTTTGGCTTTACTCCTGAGTACCAGACTAATGCAGTTTGATCATTTACAGAAATACAGATGGAATTTGTCGGTGTTGGTTCTACCGAATCTCTCCATGGCATTAGCCATCGCACAAGGTATCCTTCTGGATTGGCTAGCAGGAATGAACTTGTTTGTTTTAATGTGGTTGGAGGTTGGTTTCAGAGAATTGTGATGGGGGAACTGCATTTAGCTGCTTTATATGGGTAGCTATCTTAATTAGTGTAAAAACTGTGGATACAGATAGTCCTTGATTTACAACCCTTCATTTAGTGACCATTTGAAGTTACAACAGCACTGAAAAAAATGACTTATAACTTGTCCTTGCACTTACATTTGTCAGTTCCTCACAGTCACAGAATCAAAATTCAGGCACCTGTCAACTGGCACATATTTATGACAGTTGCAGTGTGCCAGGGTCACATGATCAGTCTTTGCAACTTTCCTAGCTGGCTTCCAACAAGCAGAATCAATGGGGGAAGCCAAATACGCTTAACAATTGTGTGATTCAGTTAATTACAGTTGCAACATAAAAGATCACTTACAGTTAAGCATATGGGCAAAACAAAAATAATAATCTTAAATTTTTCATTTATTGATATATAGAAAACAGTGAATCAGACATTTGAATGTTAAAAGGGAAATTCAAAGTTAGCAATTTGCAAGTAGAGAATGCAGAAGAAGCTACTCCAAAGAAGTAGGGCAAGAAAATATATGTGGTAACTATACACCTGGAGAAGAGCCAGTTTGGTGTAATGGTTAAAGCATCAGGTTAGAAACTAGGAGACTGTGACTTCTAGTCCTATCTTAGGCACAAAGCCAGCTGGATGACCTTGGATCAGTCACTCCCTTTCAGCCCTAGGAAAGAGACAATAGCAAACTACTTCTAAAATACTGCCAAGAAAACTGCAAGCACAAGTCCTGGTAGTTACCAGAAGTCAACAATGACTTGAAGGCAACCACCCTGCCCCCCAAATCATGAAAAGTTTAGTTTCCTGCCAAATGCTCACTATGAGAGTCATATTATTTCTATTTGCATATTTATGTCACATCAAGATCCAGTGAAATCAAATAAATAAACAAAACACCAACAGAGAAGAAGGCTTTAAAAATGAAAAAAAAATCTGTCATTGGTCCTTAGCCTGAGGACCTACACTCCATGTAGCAATCTCCAGATGTGCCATTTCTGTGTGTAATTATATTCTCCCCAACTATTTTAGTTATAATATTCATGAAGCTGTTTTTCATGAGAGCCAGATGCAATCCACTGAGAACACCACCAAGGTGTGGGCTTAATTCTTAGAAACAGCAATTGAGTCCAAAACCTGTACTTGGAATTCTACCACACCAAAGAACAGATGGCTCTATAATATGGTATATAACAAGCTCTGTATGTGTGTGTGTGTGTGTGTGTATTAAATTAATAATAATAATAACATCCTAACAAATTGGTTTCTAAAAAGCCATGAGTTAAAAGTAGAAGTTTTTCCCTCAATAGCTAGCAAATATTGATAAAGATTCTTACCAGTAAGCATCCTTCTTATTTAAAGTAACTGGAATTCTCACAATTTTCTAGAGTCATGTGAAAAATATTTATGCTCCCTATTGCAGACAGCTATTATTTATTGGTAACAATATTGAGTATACAAAGTCCAATGACATTAGTGAAGCCCGATGTTGAATGTCCAGAGGTATTAGTGAAGTTCAAATTTCAACGGAGTAGTAAAAGATAATTGGGCAACTATCTACTTAAATGCTATAAAACGTTTATTTTTTGTTCTTAGTGTTAAAACAGCCATCTCTCTCTCTCTCTCTCTCTCTCTCTCTCTCTGCTTTTATCTTTGTAGTCAGATGACATCATGCTGGAATTAAAAACATTATGGAATATTCAAATTTCAATAGAAAACAAAGCTGAGGGTTGCACTGTGGAGCCCTTGATGCTCTCTGAGCTTGCTTGTTTATCTGCAGACATTTCATTACCCAACTATGTATCATCATCAGTGCGAGTGAGTGTGGGTTTTTTAAATATATAGTAGCTTGTCTTGCCAATATTATTACATATATATTTGTTAAATTTAAATATTTGATGAATCAATTGACCAAACAGACCTAAAATGGTGGAATCTGCCTCCAGCTGCAGCTCTTTCTTACAACTGACTATGACTGCTAGTTGCTTCAGCTATAGCATTTCTAAGCAGATGGAACAAATCAGAGACATGATTATTAATTGAAAATGCTTCTGTTTCTAAATTTAGATTTCCATCATACAACTGCATTACAAAAAACAGCCAGAGGTATGGTATTGGGTAAAGTGTAGGACAGATACTGTGAATCATTGTGGCCCATCTTTAATGTACTCTTTTGCCATTTTCCTGTTTCTTTGCTAATGTTATCTTAGTATTGGTAATCACAGCTTGCCGACTATGCATATGATAGTTCCTCCTGTACAGTATGGTATAGATTTTCAAGTGAAGTGAAAACATTAGAAAACAAATATCTTCTAATTCTAAAAATCCCTGAAAAGAGTTTTTTTTTGTCATAATCTCTATAGTTTTATGAACTTTTTTCCGACATGGGCAATGCCATCTGTGTTTTTTATTCTGTTGTTGCTCCATTTTAAACTTTGATTTACATTATTAATTTAATGTTTATTACTGTTTACTGTGGAAATTTTAATTAACTTATGTATATAATTATGTTATTATTGACAAATGCCAGCAGTTCTTGTTGATTATGCAGACAGAAGGAGAAAAATGAAAGCTTTAATTCCTTACTTTCAGGGTCTTAAGCATACTGATGCTTAATATATTTCAGGAAGACCAAGCGGCACTTTGCTTCTCAAGCAAAATGGAGAAAGTGCTTTTGATTAGAAATTTGCTATGTCAGAAATGTACTATCAGTTCTTTTCCTTTTAACTTTTCCAGTTAGACCAGCGGTTCTCAACCTATGGGTCGCGACCCCATTTGGGGTCGATTGACCATTTCACGGGGGGTCGCCAAGCAAAGCTGTCTGCCATTTTTTCCCCCTTTTCCGGTGGGTGCCTTACCTCCCTTGAGCTGGGCCAGCTGGTGGTCAGCCTGCTCCATCTCTGCCGCTTGCCAGCTATGCCTCGGCCGGCGCAGGGGGTGGAACCATGCATGCGCGGCGCTCCCGGGCAGGGAAAGTCCTCGACTTACGACCGGTTGGGTAGTCCTCGACTTACGACCGGTTGGGTAGTCCTCGACTTACGACCGGTTTAGTCCTTGACTTACGACCGGCTGGGGGTCGTGGCATTAAAAAGGTTGAGAACCACTGAGTTAGACAAACAAATCGAAAGTGTGCAAGGTAGGAACCTAGGAACCTGTTTTAAAACTTTTTGTGAGACGGAACTCATGGGAAATTCATATAAGGAACATAATTTATTCAGACAATTTATCAGTTCAGGTAAAATAAGTAAATTAACTGATTTTATAAACTAGATTGTAACGCCAAAAACCTTTGGCATTTTCATATGATGGACACCAAGTTCAACAATTCTATCAAACATTTTATTTCTATTAGGGACCTAATTTCAGAAAGAGAAAATCCAACATTAACCATAACAACTGTCATTGGAAAGAATGTTTGGTTTAGCAAACATGAAGCAATTAGCAAACCAAAAATTTAGATAAATTTGCCGGGGCCTTTCCTATTCCATTTAAATAAATTTTGGTTCATGGGCATATCCATAATAGAGTGAGAAAATGAAACAGTGACTAAATCACCAGGAAGCGAAAAGTTTTTTGTTTTCTTTTTTGTTTTAAATAAAAGTACACATTTTTTCTTCCTAACATTTTTTTCTTAAGTGCAGGTTTTGCTTTTGGGGATCAATCAAATGTTAACCCATTGATTGCAACATCCATTCATCCACACATCCACTCACTGCAACATCCATTCATGTCTAAGGCGGAACTGAAACTCACAAACTCCTATCTATGGAGATTCTCAGTCATCCAAGTCATAGTTATCTCAAAGATGATTTTTTCACGAGGCAACTGGACTTTCTTGTTTTTCTTTCCTTGAAGATATTTCGCTTCTCATCCAAGAAGCTTCTTCAGCTTTGACTGGATGGTGAGGAATGGAAAGATGAATACTCCTTGCAGACAGCTGTTCATTTGCATTCTTTTAGTGAGTTGTTAATGCTACCTGGAGGCTTATCTGTGTCTTCAAGGTCACCTGAGTGGTGCAAATGTGTGTGAAGCCTTCTTGGAACTATTGAAAGGACTGTATTGTAGACTGGAGACAGATGATGTCGTATCCCTCCCCCTCTGTTAAGAGATGGCTGTTCAATTTTGACAAAGATGGCCTCTTTGATCCCTCTTTCAAACCAGCAGTTCTCTCTGTCCAAAATGTGAACTTTGCTGTCTTTGCTGAATCTGGTCCTGATGGGTTTATTCTATGTTGTGCCATGCGTTTATGAAGTTGCTGTTTCGTTTCTCCAATGTACAGATCTGCACATGGCTCACTGCATTGTACTGCATATTCCACATTACTCAGTTTGTGTCTGGGTGTTTTATCCTTGGGGTGGACAAGCTTCTGCCTTAGTGTATCCTTGGCTTTGAAGTGTGCACATATGTGTGTCGGCTGAAGATCCTCCTGAGCTTTTGTGGTATTCCTGCAATGTATGGAATGACTACGTTGCTTTGTTTATTGTTTTCTTCTTGGTCTGTTATGAAGGAGTTCCTGCTAGGTCTTTTTTGAGATTTGATGAAGGCCCACTTGAGATAGCCACACATTCTGATGGCTTCCTTGATGTGTTTTATTTCTTTTTTGTTCTTTTTCTTTTTCTTTTCCTTCTTTGCTAGTAGCAACAATCAACATATACAGTCAATATATACTATTGTCTTTTTTTCTGGTCTTAGTCCTAGCCATGGAATTTCTCAAGCAAATGCTATCTTATTTGGATATATTATATAGACATATTTCAAGACAAACAGTAAATATATGCATAACATCCTTATTGAAAACAGCTCCTCCTGCAGGTGTAACTTCAAACAAAAATAGCAGCTGTGAGAAGTGATTATTAGATATTCTGTTTCTCAGTGTACTTTCTATATTTAAAGATTGNCCCACCGAGAAGGCCCTCCCCCTGGGGGTCGCCAGCCGGCACTGTCTGGCTGACGGCACCCTGAGGAGACCCACTCTGTGGGAGCGTACCGGCCGATGGGAGGTAATCTGCGGCAGAAGGCGGTCTCGGAGATATCCAGGTCCGATGCCATGGAGCGCTTTGAAGATGATGACCAACACCTTGAAGCGCACCTGGAAGGCCACCGGCAACCAGTGCAGCTCGCGCAGCAACGGTGTTACATGGGAGCGACGAGTCCCTCCCAACACCGCCCGCGTGGCCGCATTCTGGACCAGTTGGAGCCTCCGGGTGCTCCTCATAACAACTGTCATTGGAAAGAATGTTTGGTTTAGCAAACATGAAGCAATTAGCAAACCAAAAATTTAGATAAATTTGCCGGGGCCTTTCCTATTCCATTTAAATAAATTTTGGTTCATGGGCATATCCATAATAGAGTGAGAAAATGAAACAGTGACTAAATCACCAGGAAGCGAAAAGTTTTTTGTTTTCTTTTTTGTTTTAAATAAAAGTACACATTTTTTCTTCCTAGCATTTTTTTCTTAAGTGCAGGTTTTGCTTTTGGGGATCAATCAAATGTTAACCCATTGATTGCAACATCCATTCATCCACATATCCACTCATTGCAACATCCATTCATGTCTAAGGCGGAACTGAAACTCACAAACTCCTATCTATGGAGATTCTCAGTCATCCAGGTCATAGTTATCTCAAAGATGCTTTTTTCACGAGGCAACTGGACTTTCTTGTTTTTCTTTCCTTGAAGATATTTCGCTTCTCATCCAAGAAGCTTCTTCAGCTTTGACTGGATGGTGAGGAATGGAAAGATGAATACTCCTTGCAGACAGCTGTTCATTTGCATTCTTTTAGTGAGTTGTTAATGCTACCTGGAGGCTTATCTGTTTCTTCAAGGTCACCTGAGTGGTGCAAATGTGTGTGAAGCCTTCTTGGAACTATTGAAAGGACTGTATTGTAGACTGGAGACAGATGATGTCGTATCCCTCCCCCTCTGTTAAGAGATGGCTGTTCAATTTTGACAAAGATGGCCTCTTTGATCCCTCTTTCAAACCAGCAGTTCTCTCTGTCCAAAATGTGAACTTTGCTGTCTTTGCTGAATCTGGTCCTGATGGGTTTATTCTATGTTGTGCCATGCGTTTATGAAGTTGCTGTTTCGTTTCTCCAATGTACAGATCTGCAGATGGCTCACTGCATTGTACTGCATATTCCACATTACTCAGTTTGTGTCTGGGTGTTTTATCCTTGGGGTGGACAAGCTTCTGCCTTAGTGTATTCTTGGGTTTGAAGTGTGCACATATGTGTGTTGGCTGAAGATCCTCCTGAGCTTTTGTGATATTCCTGCAATGTATGGAATGACTACGTTGCTTTGTTTATTGTTTTCTTCTTGGTCTGTTATGAAGGAGTTCCTGCTAGGTCTTTTTTGAGATTTGATGAAGGCCCACTTGAGATAGCCACACATTCTGAGGGCTTTCTTGATGTGTTTTATTTCTTTTTCGTTCTCTTTCTTTTTCTTTTCCTTCTTTGCTAGTAGCAACAATCAACATATACAGTCAATATATACTATTGTCTTTTTTTTCTGGTCTTAGTCCTAACCATGGAATTTCTCAAGCAAATGCTATCTTATTTGGATATATTATATAGACATATTTCAAGACAAACAGTAAATATATGCATAACATCCTTATTGAAAACAGCTCCTCCTGCAGGTGTAACTTCAAACAAAAATAGCAGCTGTGAGAAGTGATTATTAGATATTCTGTTTCTCAGTGTACTTTCTATATTTAAAGATTGNGATCTCATTGTGTTTTCTTCATGCATAGGGCAGTTTTGAGAAATAACGACAAGCTAAGCTTACATATATCTTGATTTTAGCTAGACATGTGATTAAGTACCCTCATAACATTCTGTTTAGTAAGTTAATTAATTGTGGCTGGATGGCACAACTATTAAGTGTATTAACTATTACAATGCCTTGGTAAGGCCACACTTGAAATACTGCATCCAGTTTTGGTCACTACGATGTAAAAAAGATGTTGAGATTCTACAAAGAGTACAGACAAGAGCAACAAAGATGATCAAGGGACTGGAGGCTAAAACATATAAAGAATGGTTGCTGGAATTGGGAATGTCTATCTAATGAAGAGAAGGACGAGGGGGGACATGATAGCAGTGTTCCAATATCTCAGGGGCTGCCACAAAGAAGAGGGAGTCAAGCTATTCTCCAAAGCACCTGAAGGTAGGACAAGAAGCAACGGATGGAAACTAACCAAAGAGAGAAGCAACCTAGAACTAAGGAGAAATTTTCTGACAGTTAGAACAATTAATCAGTGGAACAACCTGCCTCCAGAAGCGGTGAATACTCCAACGCTGGAAGTTTTTAAGAAGAGACTGGACAGCCATTTGTCTGAAATGGTATAGGGTTTCCTGCCTGAGTAGGGGGTTGGACTACTAGATGACCTCCAAGGTCCCTTCCACCCTCCTCCTCCTCCTCTTCATCATCATCATCATCATCATCATCATCATCATCATCATCATCATCATCATCATCATGTAGCTAGCCTGAAAATCATAGTACAAGGGTATTTATCTATGATTTATTTTTAAAATAAAGAGAACTGACATGTTGAGAACCATGTGGTTCATCCTTCTATTCCTCAGTATTTGTATTAATTTGTAAAAGTGGAAGTAATGTTTATGAAGTTGAAGATTACACAAAATTAGGTAGGGCAGCAAATAGTCTTCAAGACAGAAATAGAATTAGAAAATTATCTTGACAGATTGACTGGTTAGAGAAATGGATTTTCAAAATGTGCTAAAACTAGCTGAATGCTCTTGTACATTGTTAATTCTGAAGCCAGATCAAGGTGCCAAACCAAATAATCAAATTTAATAGGTAGTTACCCTGGGTCAAAAGTAGATTGCTTACTAGATCAATTGAGTGGGGCAAAATACTCATCTACTGTAGAGGTTTAAGTGCCTTCTTAGTCTTTATGTTTAAATTTTAATCCAAAAGGTGCCTCAGACAAAAGATAATCTTTTGACAGCTTTTACAAAAGAGACCTGTATCATAAGGGCACTTTAACAAACAGCTTTAATTTTTCTGTCTGCTATCTTTTTACTTATTTTTACAGAAACATTTTGCTGCCAGAAATCACAATAATGTCTCAGAAGATATAATCAGTGTTTTAAAAAGGTAACTAATCAACCAACCAACCAACAAGAAATGTGCTTAATTAACAGCATTGATGAGGCTGCCCCATTAGTATTTGAGGAAAAGAATATTTTTAGAGACTTTAGCATCATTATGGGAAAAAGAAAATGCATCTAAATTCAGAAATATGCAAGAAAATACAGATAACAACAAATGCAAAGAACCCATTCACTAACAAGCCAAACATATATATTTAACATTTGGCTTCTGTTTCAGAATTCTATGATTTATAAAACATCCATGAAATAAAAGGGTTGAATTCTAGGCTTAATTTGTAGTGGTACCTTAGAAAAAAAAAATCAGGCAAACTTTTATCAGTGTCTTTGCTATTGTTCAAACACTGGGTAAAAGTGTTACTAATCTATTATCTATATTTATTCAAAATAAACAAAATTGTAAATGAAACATGGATGGTTTTCTTCACAAGTTGAAGAATCATTGTGGCTAACAGAAAAGGCAATAATAAACTGTCTTATCAAACAAAGTAGAATGACACTGCTAACTGGCATGCAGGACAATAGTTTACACGTACTAAAAATTAATTAAAATGTCCCAAATCCCATCAGATAACCAAGATCCACATGTTCTTTGAAAGTTACTTTAATTGAAGTAGTATCTTCCCCTTTTCTTATTAATGAGTAATCTACTTTCTTAGATGACAATGTAAACCAATGTAAACCATTTTTCACTGTGTTAAGTGCAGTTTTGAAATAAATAAAATATTTCTATGTTTCTTTGTAATACATTTTTACCAAATTGATAACCATAACTAGATATACATCTTTTGAACTGTTTTCATGAAAACATCATGGGTGTGTTTGTTTAGTTACCAGAAGCTGAGGTATAATTAAGGGAGATTGTGACAGCAACAAGATCTTGGGTTTCTGATCCCAAGACGCTATGTAAGGTCAGATCTGATTCTTAAATGGGAAACCACCATGATATCCAAAAGTCCTGGGCTAGACTGGGAAGTTTATTTATTTATTATGAAATTTATTTGCTGCTCATCTCATATTCAACGACTCAGGGCACCCAAGCATAAGTTTCAGAAAAATATCATATAATAAGGTAATGACAAACCACATCCATATTATTGTCAAGAAAATAACAAGGGAATCTAATCTTCAGGCAGGAGTTGAATCTGATACAAAGGAACTTTGAATAAAAGTGTGGAAAATCTGTCAAATTATTGTTTGCACTTTTTTATGCCGTGCGGGATTTGTAATTAATTTGTCTCTATTTCTGTATACATAGATATTTTTGGAAATCAATAACAACCTGTAATAGAGTAGGCATCTACATTTTATTCATACTTTTTCTCCTTAATAATTTAAAAGCCAGATGGCTTTCAGATTTTAGCCTATTATCTATTTTTAGAATTTGCCACAATGTATTCTGATTTTGCTGATGTCCATGTTTTTCCTCTCAGTGCTGATGCCTCATCCTTATAAAAGGCAGTCTTTTGTCAGCTATCCCGTGGTCCTGAATTCAGCATGGTAATTTTTCTTTTTGATTGGACTGATCTAGGTCCTGAGACACATATCAGATAATATGATGAACTAGTTGAGAGGGCCCCTCTTTTTGATAGTGGCATTCTGACTTTGGAATTTTCCTTCCAATAAGCTGTTACCTACTTTATGGCTTTTTCAGAAGGGCCTCTGAATTTAATAAAGCACCAAGCAGGCACTACCAGTTCTTATTCATCCAAGTTGCATTTAAGAAGATGAATTCATATGTTGCCCCCAGCCATTCATGTGTACATAGAAAATTCCCAATCCAGTGAATAATATATTTCTTTGCCTTGGAAAGTGCTTGTTTTCTAGAAGCTTGTTTGTTGTTTGTTTTAATCAATTTGTATACTGCCTGAGTCCCAACAACTCTGGGAAAAACATAAGATCTATAAAATAATAAAAACAAAATAATAAAAACAACAGGACAATAATAAAACAATAAACATGTTGATTGGGTAGCTATATAAAGTGATTTAATAAAATAAATACACACATACACATACAAATACCCATTTCTTTGTTGGTTATTAGAAGACTGTAAAGACTATTTGATATACATGCATTTGGATATTTTATAATGCTGTGCTTTAACCATTCTTTTATTAATTGCTACTTTTTCTCATGTTGTCTTGTTTATACTTTACTGACAACAATTTAAAGGTGTACCAAAAAGCAATACAGGGGAAGAAGAGTAAAAACTCATTAAATAACTAAGATTGTGAAAGTGACAGGGGTGTTGATATTGCTTACAAGAAAAGTTGGATCACTCAGATATGAGAGTAAGGAAATGGAAATTAGTGCATCCTGAAATACAAATACTGAAAGGATGACATGATTTATGAATGGAAATACACGTAATAATCAATGGCTTTTTTAACCTTTCTGTCAAAGATAGCATGCTCTTCTTTGTATCCTACACTCATAGCAATGACAGCAGAACTATTAGGATAAGAAGCAATGGATGGAAACTAATCAAGGAGAGAAGCAACCTAGAACTAAGGAGAAACTTCCTGACAGTTAGAACAATTAACCAGTGGAACAACCTGCCTCCAGAAGCGGTGAATGCTCCAACACTGGAAGTTTTTAAGAAGAGACTGGACAGCCATTTGTCCGAAATGGTGCAGGGTTTCCTGCCTGAGCAGGGGGTTGGACTCAATGACCTCCAAGGTCCCTTCCAACTTTATTATTATTATTATTATTATTATTATTATTATTATTATTATTATTATTATTATTATTATTATTATTATTATTATTATTACTGGCTAAAAGTAAACAAATAAATGTTGTGGCTAATTGAGATTTTGAATTTTGAATTCAGATGCCCCCAACCTGAACACTTGTAAGGGGCCCATAATTAGCACTGTGTAGAATTTGGGGACAATATCAAAGTTATGGAAGGCTGTTGGCTCCTGACCGCAGACAAGAAGGGTCTCAACTTTAGAGAAAATAGACTGTCTTAATTTCTAAGAAATTATTTAGATATGTTATGGCAGCTCTCATGAAAATGTGTTTAGTCCAGTGATGGCGAACCTTTTAGAAACCAAGTGCCCAAACTGCAACCCCAAACCCACTTATGCATCGTCGGGTGCCGGGTGGGTGTGGCCCATTGGCTGGGCGTGGCTGCGGTGGTAACAGCAGACTGGGTGGGACTAAAAAGTTCAATCAATCAGTTTCAACTTTGCAAAAAAAAAAAATTCCCGCGAGAAGTTGAAATTGATTGATTGAACCTTTTTTTTTTTTTTTGCACATGGCAGCGGAGGCCTAAAGCAAAAAGGTTTTATAAAACCCAGCTGAAGGCCTAGGACTGGGGCGACGGCGCGCGTGCCCACAGAGAGGGCTCTGAGTGCCGCCTCGCACCCATGCCATAGGTTCGCCACCACTGGTTTAGTCAATGCCATTTCAAAATGGGTAAAAAAGAACCATAAACCATGCCTTTTGTCTACCTCATTAGAAACTTATTATAGCAAGTACATTTATGCCTCCCAACATTTCCAATATGATGTGAGCTCTCAGCCTTGTTGACTTAACAGCTCTAACTTGTGATGTTTGCCTGATTTCCTCCTTCAAAAGCATATGAGCCCAGAAAGGTAGGCTAGCAACAGATGCTGCAATCCTGTTCCGTGTGTGTGTGTGTGTGTGTGTGTGTGTGCACAGCATGAATAATATGCACTGATGCAATCACCATGTAGCAAGCTGCCTTTCATTAGGAATACTGTATATTATTTCCCTCGGGGAGTGGATTTGAAATCTTGAATGAAAAAAGAAAGCTCACAGGTTACAGATACAAGAGTAAAAATGTTTTCTGTGTTTGAAAGTAAAAATGGGACTTCCAGCACACCTGGACTTTATTTGAAACACTGTATAGAGCAATTCCCACTGTGATGATAATGTGGTACAAATTTTCTTTTACTACATTTTACAGAAAGGAAGAGGAATGGAACTCTGTGTGAGCATGTCTTTCAATGTAGAAAGGTGTCTGACCAGCATGGAGAAAGGACTGTCTTCCTCTTTTCTTTCCAGTGTCTTACTATTGTTCCATCCAGTTGCACCCTAAAACATACCAAACTGTTCTGCCTCAGAGTAGAAAGGCAGGAAATAATAAATACCACCAACAATATTTATAATTGCAGCCAAACTCATAGAGGGGTTCCAGATGGCTGCTCCTCAAGTCTGCAATTTAGTTTCCATGGACATTTATCATAAGTCTGAGCATCCTATTGACACAGGGAAAAAAGTCTTCTACACATTCTGTCAGTCTGAAGGTTAAATCACTGGGTTCATTTACACAAATTATTTCTGAAGGCAGTAGTAATTAATACCTTGCCGAGACATTTTCCAGCATTGCTCTAAATGGATGAGGGTTACACCTGGGTTCTGTGCAATTTCTGGCATGTGTTTATCTTGTAACAAGAAATGGAAAGAAATACTAGAAAGTTTCTTGAAACAAAAACATTTGTCTCTCAGATGTATCATGGAATAAACTCCGGGCAAGGAATCAAGATAAGTAATTAGATTGGCTGTATTCCATGTTTAAGAAAGTTGTTCTAGGTCAAAAATACTGGTCTTCTCTTTTGGAAAGAAAATCGCAACCTCCTAAAATTTGTATGTAATTTAGAGATAAAAATGGAATACTCATCTTGTTCTGATTTATTTTACCAATTGTAAAAGATTGGTTGCATTTTTTTTGTTCATTAAACTGGTATTTTTGGTTTCCATTTAATGATATTCATGATGGTTCTAAGACTGGTGAGCAGCATCCAGGCTGCCAGAAGACAGAAGCAGGTACTGGTTTGTTACATGTTTGGATCTGAGTCATATTCTTCTATTAAACTTGTCATTTTATATTTAAATCTTATTCTTTAATCCAGATTCCAGTATCAGCACCCAGATTTTAGATGGGATGATGGCCAGTTAGTCAGAAATTATTCTCTTGGGCTCCTTAGTTTTATAATTGTCCGTTATAATGGAAAATTGTTAAAACCTCAATAATTCCTGGTTGAAACCTCAAAGTCATTGTCCTGAAAAAAATCTGTTTTTATAGCATCTTAAATGAGGAAAAAGAAATAAAAATAATAGGACTTCATGTCTTCACTTGTGTTCAGGAATAAATCCAAATGCTTTTGATCCTATTAAGAAACATGCTGAATTAACGTGATTCAAACCACCAATGCATTTATCTTAATTAACAATACTTACATAAGAGTTATAGAAATAGTATTGTATTAGTGTGCACTAATATCCATATATTTAAAGACTATACTTCTTAAATTTTTTAGATAATAACTGGATGCAATTGATTGATTTCAGACTACTTATTTTCTCCTTTTGCTGCTGGTGTGGTTATATTGTTACAGAATTCAGTGGGTTTGAAACAAACATTATAGGCCCTTAATGTTCTGTACTAATTAATCATTTTCTGAAAAGATGAAGATTTGAAAATACTGACATTTGCAAAATACTTTAAAGCCTGTATCTGGAAGATGGATGTGTGTGAAGTAGATCAGGACAAACTATTCAAAGTGTTCAAAATTTCATGCTGTGGGTAGCTGGAAGGCACACTCTGTCTACAGTGTGTGTTGTAGAACACTTAGAACACTGTAGAATACTCATTTCTGGCTATGCAAGCTTTTTATTTCTCTAAAGACACTCTATATGTAGTGTGGCAGCTAAATTAGTTATTGGCAAAACTCAAATACTGCTGCTTATTGCAGCTCAGATATGTCCTTTTAAATAAGGCTGCAGCTTGGGGGTCTTTTTTAAAAAAATATGATCATACATCTTATTATATATGACTCCAGAGTTTGTAAGTTGGGTGGCTATATAAATTTAACAAACAAACACATACTGCCAGGGTCCCTATCTAGATGGCAAAACCAGGTTTTTAATGCCTTGTGAAACGCAAGAAGTCTTAGGACAAGCCTAATCTTGTTTTGTATGGGGTATTTTTAGAGCAGGCCTGTTATTTAATTTGATTTTAGAACAGAAATTTGTGTATATTTATCGTGGTTTTTATTATCGCCTGTTCACCGTCCTGAGTCCGGTAAGGGAGATAGGGCGGTATATAAATTCAATAAATAAATAAATAAATAAATAAATAATCTGAGGGGGGCGGGCGGAATTTTCTAGAGGTTGGGTACCATTGCCGAACAGACCCTAGGTCCCTAGGTTTTACCACATGGAGCTCTCTACTGGATGGGACCTATAAAATATCTGAAGTTTTGAAAAGGATATTCCAAGTATTCCTTGTTACCTTCTGGGAGGAGGCTCCATGGTATCTGACGCAGAACATCCAGATTCAGCCACAGTTTTGTTCCATTCAGTATAAACCTTGTGAATTCTCAAGCTTCCTCCTTCCATTATATATTCAAGATGGACAGTGTTTAATATTCATATGTTATGTATATGTAGGGGTGTAGGTCTATGCATATGTTGTATATAGTATGTATATGTTGTATATAGTATGTTTAGGTATGTGTCATGTATGTGTTCGCTTTAAGAGCAGGCAACTAAATTTCATTTTTGATGTGTATCATTGTGCCCACAGTAAAAAATGACAATAAAGGTTATCTCATCTCATCTCATCTCATCCCATCCCATCTCACCTCACCTCAACTTATCTTATCTTGGTCTCGATTGTGGTTCTGTGCTGAGAATCAGGCATAATTAGAATAGAAAATATGATGTGGATCAACATCTTAAATTTCTGCTTCAAATTATCCTTTTTTCAAACCAGTTTGATTTCCTTTTCATAATAATAATTTTATTTCTAAATGTATGACTCCCCCCCCTGTTTATCCATCAGTTCCCAAAGAAAGACTCAATGTTTAAAATTGCCTGAATCAGTGTATATTTTATTTATTTATTTATTAATTTAATTTATACCCCGCCCTTCTCCTCATGGGACTCAGTTACATCCAAAATTTGAATCTAAAAAAAAAATCAGAATAAAAAATAAAAGACACAAATTTTGTAAGAAATGAAGCTTTTAAAAAGTTACTTAATATATAACCAACCAACCAACCATTGATCTGGTACAAAGATTCTTCAAAGTAAAAAAAAAAAAAAGATTAAAATAATCTAAGTTTCCCTGAAGTTGGACTAGACTTTTTTTTCTCTTCACAAAAATAAAGAAAACGTTTTTCTGAAAAGAAAGATTTTCATAGCTCAGTGGAAATTTATGCAGAACCGAACTTGCAGCCTTTGTGCCCAGGATTTGCACTTAAGTTTGAGGGCGGGATGTGCCTACTGTGCCTACTGTCACAGTAGGCACAGCAATGACACAAAGAGGGTAATACCTCGTAAAGATTCAGAATATTTTGCTTCCCTTTGACTACAGAAATAACAAATTTCTTAGTATTGTAATTCTAGAGCAAAGTGCAGGTACAGACAAAGCTTCTTCTCTGGTCCTAATCAAGCACTGCTCACCCACCCACGGAACAAATAGATTCAATTTATTATTTTTTTAAAAAGCAGGATGTGTCAGAAGACTATTAAAGCTGTGGTTTTACACTAAATTTAGAGTTTTTAATTTCACGGTTGGTGAAATGTATGTGGAATAATAGAATAATACTGACTATGCTAATCTTCCCCAATATGGACTACAGTTCCTCTCATCCAACACATCTGAGTAACCCCAGTGAGGGAAGAGTGGTGCTCTGGAATTTCTAGGAATGCTAACACTTCAGGAATGCCTATGTGCATGAAAAGCATTCCTAGAATTGTTGCAAAAGGGAAAATAAGGACAAAAAAGAGATAGCATCAAACAGATAAAAGTTTGAGCATATGTCAGTCATTTAATAAAGTACAGTGATCCAGCAAACATGAATCTGAGTTGCTGATTAAGAAGAAGAAAAGTGTGTTGCATATAGTGAACAGAACCCATAATCAAAGAGCTAAAAATAACCCAATATGCCAAGGAAGCTTGATGTATCAGAGGATTCATTATGGTTCACTAGAAAGGCATCTTCTCCCTCTTCAAAGGCACAAAAAGGTAATCAGCATCTTTCAATCAACTATTTACAGTAATTATTTACTGCTGATAGGAAGCATGAACAAAAGATAAAAAGAAATTTTGTAGAATGGAAGTTTTTAAATCTCATTGGTAAATGTTGATTCAAATGATATGAACAAGTGATCTTTGCTGGGCTTGTAGCACATATGTGTTTGTAAAGAAGAGATAAAGAAGTGAAGGTATCCCACCCTGCTATTACCACTGGAACCTCAAAAAGATCCATGATCTTTTTTTTGGTAAAAAATAAAAAAAGGGCTGAGGCTACACAAGCATAAATCTGAGGCTAAACAAGCATAAATCTGAAGAACTGAACCGAAGAAGCGTTTTGGATGAGAAGCAAAACATTTTCAAGGAAAAACAAAGTCCAGTTGCCTTTTTAAAAAGCACCTTTGGGACAAAGTGTGCTGTCTGTATGGAAGTTCACAAGCCCATTTAAATAATATGTCATCTTGCAAATCACACAGCCTGAGAGATGATGTTTTTTATCTAGTTACAGAAAGACCAACAATATGTGAAATAGGAGTTGTGGAGCTAAGAAGAAATATTTTAAAAATGACTAGACACTTTCTCAGATGAAAGACAGAGTATCTACAGTTGCAATCTTACAAAACCATAAGGGGAGTCAATCATTTTGAATTCAGTGGAATATGCTTGTAGATAAATTTGTATAAATATTCTGCTCCTGGCATATTAATCTTCATTGGAGGAGGAAGGGGAGAAGCAGAACAAGGATTCAGAAATGTATCTTTATCATGTGAGGGTCCTTTGTTTTTCCAAGTTCTGGATACACAACAGCGTAGCAAATGACTGTACAGAACAGGCTCTGTTGCTCTGGGTTAACTCTACCGTTTTAGGCCTAGTCACATAAATGCATCGTCAATACATGGTCCTAAAAATGACCGAAAGTCTCCAAGTCTATGAAGTGGCATACAGCTTTGCCTCCCTCCAAAGGTTCTTGCACATGTTGGAATTAGGTTCTGCCTCAATATATAGTAGTTGCTACTTTTCTGGTTGGTGCCAAGCTTCCGGCCAAGTTCCAAGCTCTGCTCTTAAGCAGAATTGCTTGTGAATGCTCTACTCAGTCCAACCAAAATCCAGGCAGGAATTCCACCAGGATATGCTGCTTACCATAACTTGTGGTCCTGGCAGTTGGTTGATAGAGGTCTTGCCTCCCTGTAATAGTTGTAAATTTCCAGATATTGCCTCCCACTTCCAGTCTGCTTATTGTTTTGTTATCTCCTCTTCTCCTACACCCCCCCCACTCCAATTTGCTTGTGAATGGGGAGTGAGTGAATTGATGAATGAGCCCATCTCTCAAGTTTCTGGGACTGTAAACATTTAAAGTATTTTGGGAAAAGACATGAACTGAGTTTTAGGAAAGTGGGGGTAGGTGGGTGAGAAGTGTTTCCACCAGGCTTTAGCTGCTTTTCCCAACTGCAGGTAGTAGTCCCAACTTCACTTGGCTCACTGTAGACTGACTCCTGATCTGAAATCCTGATCATCAATCCACTATGGAACAATACACATTGGGTTCTTCTGTGTCTTCACTCTAAGCCATATTTGTCTTAATCCTTTCCTTAATCTGATATTTTATATTCTGTTCACTGAAACCTAGAGCTTTACTTACCTTGAACCTCAATGGACTGGGACTAAGACCTTGCTGATTAATTTAATTGTAAGGGCCACTATTGGTTTTGACCTGAAATAATTAATGACTTTGGTAGAATATGTAAGGCCA
>NW_015386947.1:225167-239433 GCF_001527695.2 Protobothrops mucrosquamatus
TGTCTTCACTCTAAGCCATATTTGTCTTAATCCTTTCCTTAATCTGATATTTTATATTCTGTTCACTGAAACCTAGAGCTTTACTTACCTTGAACCTCAATGGACTGGGACTAAGACCTTGCTGATTAATTTAATTGTAAGGGCCACTATTGGTTTTGACCTGAAATAATTAATGACTTTGGTAGAATATGTAAGGCCAAGAGAATGGAAAAATAGTAAAAAAGAATGGTCTTAGAGATATAATAAGGTTTCAGGCAAGTTAAGATATTCAGACAACTAATTTTTTAGAGACACAACTCTCGATATGCAAACCATGTAGAGCAATAGTTTATGGAAACTTAGATTTGCACTTATTATAATTTGATTAATAATAGAATGTCTCTTTAGATCCAATTACTGCATAACCTGGCAAGGGACAATTGTATTTATATTTCACTTCATTCATTTAAAAAAAAAAGGAAGGAGGAAAGTTAAGCATTCTGAAGCTTATTAAAATAATGCCTGGCAATCACATCCCACTTCTGGCTAACTTTCCTCCCAACTTAAAATTATAAAATATGTAATTAGAAACACAAGGTAAACAAGGTCGTCATACTTTCTGTGAAATGACATTTCCAGTTCTCTTCCTCACCCACATTAATATATAGCATTCAGTAACGAAAAAGTTACTTAAATCTTGCAAGTGTTACAAATTGTCTCAGTTACAAGAATGAAAAATGTACAACGGGGAGGGAGGGGGGGAGCCAAATGTTACTTACATAACCATATAGGAACTAAAAAACCTAAATGTTACTTCTACAACTATATAGGAACTAAAAATAGTGTAATCCTGTCATTCTACATAGGCTTTTTTTTAAATCACCACATTTTAGGGGAACATTTCTAAATTTTCCAACTGCTGAGCCAAATGCAAATAGGAGGTAAACATCCTTACATCTGACCATACAGTAATATATTTTAGGGTGAGTAATATATTTATCTTCAAGGAGCTAGCCTCATACAGATAGCTATAACATCATTTCCACTTTGGCTAATTCTGGTCATGTTGTTCTAAGACTAGGACTAAAATGATATAGGCCACTTTTTATTGCTGCAGGACCTCATTTGTTCTGTTGAATAGCTGGAAGATTGTAGGATACCTTTTGATTATGTGGGGACATCCCTGGAAGACTAGGGGCATTTGGGGAGATTTTAAGTGAAGGAATGACGAATGGAATGCTCCTAAGGAGCAGATTGCTATTCCCTTCCTTATCCTCTCTCTGCTTGAAGTTATACTGATGAAATTGGCTCTAGTTCTCAATGTGTCACAAGAACAGAACAGATGCATACCTGCAGAAATGTTTCCACAAAAGGATTCTCTAAGTGATTTAGAGAAGCAAGTCATACATTGCACAAGAAAATCTTTTAAAATCTCAAATCAGTGGAACCCAGAGGAAAATCCTTTTGCAACTGCAAATCCTGGAATTAGTCAGATGCCGAAAAACAGCCAAACCTATTCCCCAAACTAATTCTTCTCAGAACTAAACCTATGCAGTTCTGTAATTCGTATAATAATAGCTGACTAAAGAACAAAATTTCCATTTTTAGAAGTATGACCTGCAGGCAGTTTGGGAATGAGGCAGAAATCCTTCTGTACAAAATGAGAGTTTGACAGATACATAGGTTTACTTATCATTGAAGCACTAAATATGTATCTAGCTGTAATCTTTCAAGTTGTAGATGAAAATAAAACTATAGAATCCCTAAACATGAACAAGAAATGAATTTTAGTCTTTTGCATTCTTCATAATATACTAATGTTCCATGTTATTTTACACATCATAGCAATTAATTAAATTATTCTAATGCCCATCAGTATGAAGAGTATAGCTCAAATAGATGTGTAGAGCTCCTCCAGGATAACTAGATAAATGAAAGTAAATGTCACAACTTGTGCTTCTTCCAGTGTTCCCAATTTCACTTAAATACATTTATTTTTTGCTATAATTATATTTGAATAGTTAGTCTGGAGAAGCCAGAACAGATATGCTCCCTGATGGTAAATTTGAGTCCACAGAATCATGCATTCAACTTAGATGAGCTCAAAATTCCCTAACTGGAAGTGCTTATAAAAAACATACAGCATGCAACCTGGTTATACACCACTATGGCATTGGAAATAATAAATTTCACAATCATACATAACGACGAGCCAATTGAAATGGGTGCCAGTTCTGTACAGAACACCCAAGAGAAATAGAGTGTACTGTTTTCATCCATGCCTTGGACAACATGTTCTTGTATCAAATCTGGCACTTGCACTTCCTCACACACAGTTCCTACAGCCAATCCATCTAAATTCCTCCATATACAGTATTACTTCAAGAATTATCTCTATGATAGTTCTGATGATGCAGGCACATGCAGAAGAAGGGCAGCTTTTCAAGGATTTTGATGAAACAAAGTGTGTTTGTGAATGTGTTGTGTCTATGTATGTGTGTTCCAGCTGCTTCAGTCACAAAACTCTGCATTCAGATCTGACTTCCCTGTTCTGCAGTTCTCCCTCGTTGTGGAATGTAATCTTTTGGGGATTTGTCACCCATTCTCCTTAACCTGAGAAGGAGAATTAAGACACATTTCTTCAGTCAAGCCTTCAAATTTGGGGATGATTTGAACAGTGTTTAGCATGAAGTTAAAATATGTGCAGATTTTAAACAGAGTTGTGGCTTCTGCTGTATTTTTGGTTTTTAACATTGTAAGATATCTTTTTAAAAGATTTTCTTTTTATCCTGCCTTTATATAACTCAAGGTGGGGAACATACATAATATTCATTCATAATCTGTTAAAAATAGTACTTGGAAATGTAGTGGTTATATTTAAATTATCTCCTGTTTTATCTTGAAGAACAGGCTGAACATAGTCTATTTGCTACATTTCTGCCACCTAGAAAGAAATGAATCATTTGGTGTTTTGCTGCTGATCAAAGATAGTGGGCTTTACGTTATTATAGAATAGAAAATTCCAGAGAATTTAATTTTGAACATGCGTAATATAGATTAAACACAAGGAATATCAACTTGTGATAGAATAAAATAAATTTTACAAATCAACATTGAGGTGATTTTTTTTACCAGATTTTTTTTTTTTTTTGCTATATCAGGACCTGAGTGCTTAACTACAGGGGATAAGGTTAACTACCCAGAAACAAATGTTCTTTTTCCATAAGGTTAACTTTTTCATCTATAGTTCATTATAATAATAAATTGCTAGATAATTTGCTAGATAAGATAACATCTGTCAAGAAAATGTTTTCCTAAGCCAATCATAAGAGTAATAATTCAAGGATAATGCTGATTGCACAAACTATTCTACAAGCATAAATCATAATCAAGTAATTAGCATCCCATGTGCTCCATGAAGTCATATAAGATAAATGAGTTCAATTAAGGATAATCTATTTCAGCATACTGATTGGGAAAATTGGGTGTTTTCCACTTATTGCCGATGCTTTATGATCCAACTTCACCTCTGCACTAACCCCTGAAGCCTCTAAACTTCCAGAGCCAATTTGGAGGTCACATACATGTTAGAATAGGGAACATCTTGGAATTCTTACTACAGTTATCACCTCGTGGCAAATTCTTTTTACATCAATCCTCTTCATAGCCAAGAAATATGCAAAGCTCGCTTGTAGTAAGGTTATATATATATACATTATCACAGACAATCTACACATGAAAATATATCCCTAAGAGTTTGTGCTATCTTTTGTCAGAAGATTTTATTCATCACATACCATAACTGTCAACATTTCATTGTGCTGGCAACATGTTTCCCAACTTAACTGGGCTAAAATATCACTTATATAGAACCCTGTGCTATATTGATTTTTTCTTACAGCAATGAAACTAGAGTATTTAATCTCACTCACAGAAGGTCTTTTATCTATTAATTCTTCACTCCTGTCTACTTCCCTAAGTCTTTCTAAATTAATAAAACATGGACTAAAAATTGGGGATTTCAAATTCAACCAAGCTTTTCAGAAGTGGCTAAGCTCCTTTATACTTTGTATGGGCTTTCCTACTATTATTAAAAAGTATACTTGAAATATCAAGATAGCATTTTTCAAAAGGAAAATAACTCCTGAATTTAAGACAATTCTCTTCCAAAGGAAAATTAGATGAAAAAACTAATTTTCTAACTTTCAAACTCATCTGCCTGTATACTACATTCTAAGCAAATCTAAGATAAATATAAAGTAACAGTAGGGTTGGGGTTTGTTGTTGCCACCTTTCTGGATTTTTACGTTAAAAAACTTCCCAAACTAGTCTACAACTCTGAAAGTCCCTGAAGGTCTCCCAAATAATAACCAACTCCAACCCTGCATGGCCAAGTGCTATATGTCTATTTTAAAAGTAAATGATTTGGGGGAAAAAAAAGAAAACTTAATGCTTTCCTTTCACATAAAGCATGTACTGTAACTCTGAAATACTACTTTCTTAACAAATACTACAAGTTACAACTTACAAACATTTGTTTAGCAACCGTTCAATGTTACAATGGCACTGAATAAAATGACTTACAACTGGTCCTTACAATTTCCACAGCTGCAGCATCTCTGTGATCACATTATTAAAATTTGGGCCCTTGGTAACCAGAATGTGTTTACAACAGCATCATGGCATTCTGTGATCGGTATTTGCCACCTTCCCAGCTGGCTTCCAAAAAGCAAAGTCAATGGGAAATGCCAGATTGCTTAATGACAAAGTGATTCACTTAATTGCAGTGATTCGCTTAACAACACTGGCAAAAAAGGTAATAAAATCAGGTATGGGTCAGCTAACAAATGTCTTACTTAGCAATGGAGATTCTGTCCCAATTATGGTTGTAAGTTGAAAGCAGCCTGACTAGCAATATTTTTCCTATTTTTGCAAATGCTCCAAACTTTAAATTCTGAATAAAAATGTTTAATTTTTTACTGTGTCGTCCCTCAGTTCAATTTAATTTTTAGCCTTGTCTCACTAATAATTTTCATCTATGGGCTCACATTCAAAATTACTTAAACAATATTATTATTGTGCCATCAACCTGTCTCAAGCATCAAATCCTTTAGAGGGCAGTGTAAACATCACCATTGCCCAGCTGTAATTCTTCAATAACTTTTCATGGATTCTTCTATTATTTATTATACTTCTATTATTTATTATAATACAGAAAATCTAACAACAATGGAAAGATGAAAGAGTTGCATAGTATCTTCTTACTGTTAGTGTATTTAATAATAATAAAGTTGGAAGGGACCTTGGAGGTAATCTAGTCCAACCCCCTGCTCAGGCAGGAAACCCTATACCATTTCAGACAAATGGCTGTCCAGTCTCTTCTTAAAAACTCCCAGTGTTGGAGCAGTCACCGCTTCTGGAGGCAGGTTGTTCCACTGATTAATTGTTCTAACTGTCAGAAAATTTCTCCTTAGTTTTAGATTGTTTCTCTCTTTGGTTAATTTCCATCTGTTGCTTCTTGTCCTGCCTTTGGGTGCTTTGGAGAATAGCTTGACTCCCTCTTCTTTGTGGCAACCCCTGAGATATTGGAACACTGCTATCATGTCACCCCTAGTCCTTCTCTTTATTAAACTAGACATGCCCAATTCCAGCAACCGTTCCTTGTATGTTTTAGCCTCCAGTCCCCTGATCATCTTTGTTGCTCTTCTCTGTACTCTTTCTAGAGTCTCAACATCTTTTTTACTTTGTGTGTTGACCAAAAGTGGATGCAGTATTCCAAGTGTGGTCTTACCAAGGCATTGCAAAGTGGTATTAATACTTCACGTGATCTTAATTCTATCTCTGTTAATGCAGCCTAGCACTGTGTTGGCTTTTTTGGCAGCTGCAGCACACTGCTGGCTCATATTTAAGTGATTGTCCACTAGGACTCCAAGATCTCTCTCACAGTTACTACTATTGAGCAAGGTACCATTACTATACCTGTACATTTGGTTTTTCTTGCGTAAATGTAGAACCTTACTTTTTTCACCATTGAATTTCATTTTGTTAGATAGCTCCCAATGTTCAAGTCTGTCAAGATCCTTCTGTATCTTAAGCCTATCTTCTGGAGTGTTGGCTATTCCTGCCAGCTTGGTGTTGTCTGCAAATTTGATGAGTTCCCCATCTATCCCCTCATCCAAATCATTGATGAAGATGTCGAAGTGCACTAGGCCTAGAACAGAGCCTTGGGGCATCCCACTACATACTTCCCTCCATGTAGATGCAGTTCCAGTCTGGACCACACATTGAGTACGGCCGGTCAGCCAGCTACGAATCCATCTGGTGGTGATGCTGTCTAACCCACATTTTTCTAACTTATCAAGTAGTAGGTTGTGGTCTACTTTATCAAATACCTTACTGAAGTTCAAGTAATATCAATAGCATTCCTCTGGTCCACTAATTTTGTCACCTGGTCAAAGAATGTAATAAGATTTGCCTGGCATGATCTGTTTTTGACAAACCCTTGTTGGCTTTTGGTAATGACTTTGTTTGCCTCTAGGTGTTTACTGATTCGTTGCTTGATTATCTTTTCCAGAATCTTCCCAGGTATTGAGGTCACGCTGATAGGTCTGTAGTTTCCTGGATCCATTTTTCCCCTTTTTTGAAGATGGGAACTACATCAGCTCTTTTCTAGTACTTTGGTAAAGAACAAGGAACAGGCACTCTTTCTGTCTATATAGTACAAAATTAAGGTACATATAGTGGCATATTGTAATCTCCCTGTTCCTGAATGTGATCTGAAAAAACCTCTTCAATGCTCTCTATATGAAGTTATATATTAAATACCCTAAGATAATTTATTCCTTCAATATAGTTTAATGCCAAGTGTAGCAGCCATTCTTTGCCTGTCATTTATCTTTCAAAACTCTTTGTTCATTATAATTGCTTATGTGGAGGAAAGGAAAGAAGAAAATTTCCAGCAAAAAAATTATCTTTAATTACAATATTGCACTTTATATAAAAATTAGCTCAATGTTTAAAGTCTGGTTATATTTAAATTAAATACCTTCTTTCATCCAAGCTGTACACAAAGGAAATCAAACTAGGCTATCTTGAATGTCCCAGAAATATCAGACATAGGTTTTGTTGGAATATAGAAGCATCCTTTGCTATGTCAAGTCTCAGGACATTTTTGCCCTCAAATGTCTGCCTGTTCATTTCTGTTCAGCCCTCTATGGCCCAATTCAATATCTGTCAATATCTCCTTGTAGTGCTCGAATGGTGCTTAATCCTACCTCAAAAACAGTGTATTATTACTATATTTAACTGTAGAGTGTTGTGGTGATTTGGATATAAATCACCAGAGCTAATTTGGAGTGCACATGGTAGGCACAGCATCACTTTTGGAACTTTTTGAAGTCAAAACTCAGTCTATGAGGGAGATGGATGGTTCCTACATATGATAGCTATCTAGCTAGACCACTCTCTAAGACATTGCCAATAGGATGCAATGCGTCCAGTCTCATGAGCTGCAAGTCATCTTTTTATCTTTGAATTTTAGTCACTATGCAGTCTTACAAGTTGTATATACCAGGGCTTTTCAACCAGTGGTACGGGTACCACCTGTGGTACATTGGCACCTGGCAGGTGGTACGCGACCATTCTAGAAAAGTGGTAGCAGGAAAGGGAAATGAGCTGAACTGGTGGCAGCACTGCACAAGCCTGAGTGAGAGATGGCTGGAGCTGCAGGGCTGTCAGGGCTCAGTGGAAGCGCCAGGATCAGCGCCAGGCTCCAGCTGGAGCTCCGTGCTGATCCTGGTGCTTCTGCTGAGCCCTGAAGAAGTACCAATGAGCTGGAAAGCAGCATTGATCCTGGCGCTTCTGCTGAACCCAGAAGAAGCGCCGATCAGCTGGAATGTTGCAGCATCCCAGGGTCTTGTGATTTACATTCAGATGCTTGGCAACTGATTCATATTTATGATGGTCACAGTGTCTCAGGGTCATGTGAAGTGATCAAAACCTGCTGCAACCACCCAGCAGACGGGGGGAATAAAAACAAAACACCCCCCACCCCACCCCTGCTATTTTTTGGGGGGGTCATCAAGTTTTTGACACCTTGCTAGGCGACTGGTGGTACTTGGATATTGCCATATCCTAGAAGTGGTACAGTGGGTGAAAAGGTTGAAAAGCCCTGGTATATACAATATATTACTTTCTATTCTGTCAAGAGTCTTTGAACATTTTTTTAAAAGGAGATATAAAGTGAGATGAGGTATCAAGTAAGTTTATGGCTAAGCTTTTATCAGGGTTTTTCCTGTTCATAACTTTTTTAAATTGCTTCAAAAGAATAAGTCGAGCTTCTTTTGGTGTATTTATTCCTGAATTTATTTTTAAATTTCCAACTTAAAATATTGTAAAAAAAGTGTACAACAATTTTTCTCATTCACTGAGTTATTGCTCAGATAGTTCTTGAGTCTCTTTGCTATTACCCTTTATTAAAACAGATCAGTTTTTAAAATATAGTGAATGGGCATTGTTTTATTATTCAACTGTAAAATAAAAAGAATCCATTGAGCTGAACACCAGAGCCTACAGTTGATATGAACATCTCTGCTGTGCAAACATTTCTCCATGCCAAATCAAAACATTCGTGTCCTATCGTTTATTCAGTCTCGTATTAAAAGTTGCAACCAAATAGAAGCTTGTTTGAATGCAGGATGTTTTTATTACTATCAGAAATACTTATCTTGGCATAGCAAAATACATTATTTTTCCTGTGGTGTAGGGAACAGAGCACTACACTGGGTATGAATAAGTGATAACTTAAATACTTAATATGCTTTAAATCTGACCACAATATTTTCTTAAAAATTTAAAATATGCCCACATCCCAAAAAGGAAGTCTACCATTGGTCTTATAGTAAAAAATATAACACAATTTAAAATCTTTGTTGTTGTTGTTGTTTTTATTGGCTTTCTTGATGTAGTTATTTTTAAACATAGCTTAGTGTCATATTTAGCCTCAGGATCCTAGCTTTTCCATTTCAGCACCCATTCCTAACTCTTCATCAAGAGACAGAGGCATGAGATGAGAATAAACAGAAACCATTTCCAAAATGTAATAGCTGTTCCTTGGGTTTTTCCTAAAGTAGGCTCCTCATTTTGTCTGTCATCGGGTTCTTTTCCTGTTGTGACAAACTCTTTATTGCTTGCTTAGCTTTGCTGTCACTTTACAAAGGAAAAAAATAAGAAGGACTACTGCCCATTTTACCAACACTGATTACAGGATTTTGTGTACGTCAAAGCAAAAAGGCTTACAAGCACAATTTAATGCTTAAACTGGCAATCATGATTATGATAACAGTAAAACAAATCCGTCTCAAAGAGAATATTATTATGTTATTAACCTTTCAAACTTTATAGTGTAGGTCAGGGGTGTCACACTGCCGGCCCATGGGCCGGATGCGTCATGCTGAAACCACACCCACCCCATTGCCAGCAATGGGGAAAAAGTCGCGATACGTCGTGACACATCACGTGACGTTGCGAGTTTGACACCCTTGGTGTAGGTTCTTAGAACTAACTCCTCCCCTTGCTAGAAATATTGATAATTGCAAGATAGTTATGACCTTACTGAATCAAAATAATTAACACTATAAAAGTATTTCACTTGGGTTTACTTGTGGGTGATTGGTGGTCAAGGTGATAGGTATTTAAATGCTATTTCAGAGTGATCAATTATTGCAAGCTGTAATTTGCTGAGAAATAAAAAAAGTTCTGGAAAAATACACTGGCAAACTATTTTCCTATGCCTGCAAAGAAAACTACTTGAATGTATCCATGAGGTTAAAAGGAGTCTGACCTGAAGGAGATTCGATAGATTTCTTCCATTGCCCACTCGGCTGCAAGAAAGCTTACAGAAAAAATGTTTCCTTGAGACAGTAGAAAAGAATCATAAGATGCATTTCCTCTGGGATGGTAGAAAGTATTTTCATGGTAGGCAAAGAAAATAAATATTAGGTATATCAACCAAATCCTGGCATAGAATATAGGAGGATGAGACAAATGAGACTTTGTAGTTCCTTTACTGCAAAAATTCATCCTAAATTGCCCAATATATCACATTTAAAATGAACAATAATTTAGTGTTACATTCTAATAAGATCAATAGCTTTCTTATTATCAGTTAAGAACCAGGTTACATGGATAGGTTACCTGTGTAACTATAGTTATATTGGATGTGATAAACTGATAATTTTCAACCTGTAAATTACAAATCTAGCTGGAATCCTATTAAGACTGAAACCATTCTGCTTCAGCACAGTTGCTATTAGAGACACATTTTATTGAAAAATCTGCATTCTCTCAAGCAGCATATACTAGCTGGATCTTATTGTCATGGCAATACCTGAATAAAGCATGCCATCTGAGAAAGCCCATAACAAAGTCTCCTTTTAAAATGTATTAAGAATAAATTGATCCTTTACTTATGTCTTTTCTTAGGAATAGATGCATGTGCAGGTTGCTAACAGCTGATTCCAGAGAGGTACATTCATCAGGAAAAGCAAGCAGTAATGTAAAATAAGTAACCCCCCCCCCCAAATCTTGAAAATAGACATAGAGTTCAGTAAGAATTTGTCCAAGGCCCTTTCTTTATACTTAAACTGAGAAGATTTTTGAAAATCTTGCTGAATTTTATTTTTTTGCTCTGAACTAGCAACACAGTCTTTGCTTCAACACAACACAGTTTTTGCTATTCTGGCCTTTCTTTCTTTCTTTCTTTCTTTCTTTCTTTCTTTCTTTCTTTCTTTCTTTCTTTCTTTCTTTCTTTCTTTCTTTCTTTCTTTCTTCCTTCCTTCCTTCCTTCCTTCCTTCCTTCCTTCCTTCCTTTCTTCCTGAGTAGAATTATCTAGCATTACTGATAGTCTTCAATTTAATTGAGCCTGCTATTTTGGTTGTAAATTGTGACAGTCATTAAGCGGGATTGCATCTGATTTTAAGGTCCTTTTTTACAATAGTCATTAAGTGAACATGGTAGTTGTAAATGCAGTAGTCATAAAGTGAACGTGTCAGTTGTTAAATGGACCCATTGTTTTCTATGAGGCATTTTTCACCAGAATCTGGAAGGAAATGTTTGTGTCTGGCAAAAACATGTTAAAACATGGTTGTGTGACTGCAGGCCAACTAACAAGGCCCAAAATGCTGTGTCAGGGGAAAGGCTTTGTTGAAACTTTGAATCAGGATTGTAAGTTGCTTCTTCAGAGTCCGTTCTAACTTTGAATGGTTGCTAAGAAACTGGCTGTAAGTCGAGGATTACTTAATCACAGCAAGACATTTTACCTGGAGAAAGTGGAGAATGTACCTAGGAGGTCTCTGAAAATAATAATCATAATAATAATAATACCAAAGGATAAGGTGCCAAGTCAATGTTGAGATGGAAAACAGAAACCTCAGACAACACAGAAACAAAAATTAAATTCAATTTTTAATATTATTCTTATTTTGGCTAGTGTTTTGAATTATGAAATGAAATGGGAGGTTTAATTCCACCTATGTCACAGAAAGTATCCTTTGAATACAGATGTTTATTATTCTTTCTATTTAGTCAAACCAAACTAATCATAGCAGACTTTTTAAAAATTAAAAAAACAAATTGTTTTTAAAATTCTCTCCTAAAAGGTTTTAAATTTAGTAGTAAAAGTCACAAAGAACAAGATTAGCATCATGATTCTATAATGAAATTTTTAATGAAAAAATCTTTTATAAACTGTCTCTATGTGTGTGTATGTTGATTTTATCTCTTTACTCCCTGTGTGACAGGAGAGGAATCACCATGCAAATATCATCAAGGATTTCTAAACACATTTTCTCAAGAATGTAAATACTGCATTGCACTGTGTGCTCACACATGCATGTGTTGAAAATTTTCCACAGCTGTAACTTGCAGGCAAAAGCTTTTGTTTGAAAAGTTTACAAGAAATGCATATCTAATGCTTGCTGTGGCTATGATCTTCTGGTTTAGTTAAACTTTAACATTTTAATGAGATTTAATTCAGAGAATAAAGTGTCAAAAAGGAAAGAAACAACTTTTTCCATGAAGTTTATTACTAGAGTTGCCCTAAGATGCACTAGAAAATCAGCAACTAGGGCAGGGGTAGGCAACCTTGGCTCTTTTATGACTCGTGGACTTCAACTCCCAGAATTCCTGAGCCAGCTATGCTGGCTCAGGAATTCTGGGAGTTGAAGTCCACGAGTCATAAAAGAGCCAAGGTTGCCTACCCCTGAACTAGGGTGATACTCTGAACAAGACAGCCCCACAGAAGAAGAAATCAATAGCAGCTGCAATGCTATATCATATGTAACTAAGTTAAGTTGAAATAAACATTTAGGACCACTAGTTGTGCATTTATTTGCAAAACTGATTGGTCATACCTAAGGGATTTTGTGGCCAAGATATGCAACCTTTAAAAGCTTGTTTTGTAAAAGTAAACAAAATTCCAGTTATTTACAGTGGAGTATAACCCATAAAACAGATTTTTTTTAGGCAGTGGTAATATAATTTCCAGAGTAGTTTCCAGCATGAATTTTTACTGGTATATTTTTTGCCATGTAAATTAAGAAAAATATAATATCTTAAAAGCCCCCTATGATGATACTGGTTAGGGATTATGGGAACTGTACATCATGAAGTGGAGAATAATTTATTTCATTTATTTATTTAATACAAAAATTTATATCGTTGCCCAACTCATACACAGTGACTCCTAATGATTGCCTTGCAACTTGTTTTTTTTCCAAAGGAAGTAACTTACTAAAAGGAGCACATGTTTGTTTGTTTGTTTGTTTGTTTGTTTGTTTGTTTGTTTGTTTGTTTATTTATTTATTTATTTATTTATTTATTTATTTATTTATTTATTGCTTGCTTGCTTGCTTGCTTGCTTGCTTGCTTGCTTGCTTGCTTGCTTGCTTGCTTGCTTGCTTGCTTGCTTGCTTGCTTGCTTGCATTTATATCCCGCCCTTCTCCTTACGGACTCAGGGCGGCTGACAATTGAATGTTCAGCAACACTACCACCTTCTAAAACTACAAGAGTTCAAAGAATCTTTCCCTCTCTCACAAAGACTCCTTTTGATACCAGGCATGTTATAGATCTGAAACTAAGTATGGCATGTGCCTACACATTTTTTTTAACCTATCAAGCTTATTGTGCTTTACCTAACATTTCTGTTTTATGGATGGTTATCCTAAGTATCAGTCACAGTATTTAGAACAAGCTTTCAAGATTCCAAATATGCTCACTAAGCTAAATTGTTGGAGACCTCTATCGCAGAAAATGATACATTTTCTGTCCACATTGCAAAAGGAGTATGATATGAAGCTTGTTGAGAGTAAGCATAATACTGGTTGTGTAGTGAAAAACTGCAGCTCGCTAGTACTCTAAAGAGATGTTGGTTTTGTTTCCAGTGGAAAAAAAATAATAAAAAATAATAAATCCAAGGTAATGAATTGATTTTCTGTTCTTTCTGTAAAACCCTTCTGCCGCATCCTGTTAACATATTACTGATTGTTTGACGATTATTACTATAGTTTTTGGCAGCCCAGTGCCTCAGCGGTAAAGATGCTGGGCTTGGCGGCTGGAAAGCTGGCAGCCCAGGTTCAAGATCCGAGCTCCACGCGACGGGGTGAGCTTGCATTACTTGCCCCAGCTCCTACCCACCTAGCAGTTTGAAAGCATACAAATACTGTAGGTACCACTTTGGTGAAAAGGTTAAAGCGCTCTGGGATAACATGCCAGACACATACCATGGAAATGTCTTCGCTCAAATGGCCTTGAAACGGAGATGAGCACTGCCCCCTACAGTCAGCAACGATTAGCAGAGTAAAATCTACAGGGACTCCTTTTTACTTTATTACTATATTTAGTATCGTCTTGTCATTTTCTTAGAACCATATGCTCCTGATAAATTAGTAATACTACTACTAGGATTGTGCAGTACTTTGGATCTAGTCTCCAAAAATTGCTTTAGAGAAGACATGAATATTTTTTTCCGCAACACCTTAAAGTAGCTGTGGCCTTTCACAAAATTATGCAGTAATCACAGAGTACAGCCACGGGGGGCCAGTAAAAAGATACAACTTTTGCAACAGGTGCTATGTCTGTGTTCTCACTCACTCTGAAATACTGTATTTTTGGTCACTGAATCTGGAGTGCAGCAGAGGCCTAACTAATACAATGATCACAATCCATCTCTTTTTATTTGTAGTGTTGCTGGACTAAGGCTGGGATGTGCCTTAAATTCAGTATGATAT
>NW_015386947.1:239462-256690 GCF_001527695.2 Protobothrops mucrosquamatus
ACGGGGGGCCAGTAAAAAGATACAACTTTTGCAACAGGTGCTATGTCTGTGTTCTCACTCACTCTGAAATACTGTATTTTTGGTCACTGAATCTGGAGTGCAGCAGAGGCCTAACTAATACAATGATCACAATCCATCTCTTTTTATTTGTAGTGTTGCTGGACTAAGGCTGGGATGTGCCTTAAATTCAGTATGATATGCTCCTACATGCACACAACTGTGCTATGAATAATATAAAGCTACAAATCAGCAAAATATTTTTTTCTTATTCATGAATGCTCTAATACTGGATTCCAACCAGCTTTGAATGGAAGCCTTTGGAATGTAAATCCTAGGCTCTTTAGAGCAAATGTCCTTAAAGTAATAATACATTTAATAAGAGTGACTTCAAAGAAAAATACAGTTTGGAATTTATTAGATCTCCTGCTGAGTTTTACAAGAGAGGGATGAAAATTATGAAATATTATGTTTAAAAAGTAAATGGTCTCTTCTTCATTTAGACTGTAATTCTATACTCAGATATTGTCAATGAAGCCATTCTTTTTAAATTGGATTCTTTAGTAGCATGCCTCAGAGATATTGCAGGCTTTGTTCCAGACCATCACAGTGAAGCAAATATTACAATAAAGCAAATCAGACAAATGGACATATAAAATTTATGCTTACACTATATTATAGTTTAAGTGTGCAGTAGCATTATGTCTAAGCAAAAAAGCAACCTTAATTAAAATATACTTTATTGCTAAAAAAAAAGTGCTAATCATCATTTGAACCTTTAGTGAATCATCATCTTTTTGCTTCTGGCGGGCCTTGTAAAAACAGCAGTATCTGTGAACTCAATAAAATGAAGTACAGTAGTCCTTGAGTTACAACTATCATTTAGTAACCATTCAAAATTACAAAAGAACTGAAAAAAGCGACTCACAACCGGCCCTTGCATTTATGACCATCACAGCATCCCCATAGTCATGTGACCAAAATTTGGGAGCTTGGCAACCAGCATGTATTTATGACAATTGTGGGTCATGTGATCACCATTTGTAAATTTCCCAGCTACTTTCAACAAGCAAAGTCAATGGGGGAAGCCAGATTCGCTTAACAACCACACAATTCACTTAATAACTGCAGTGATTTGCTTCACAACTGTGACAAAAAAGATAATAAAATGAGGCAGAACTCACTTAACAACTGGTCCTTTCCCTCGCTTAGCAGTGGAAAACTTGGGCTCAATTGTGATCATAAGTTGAAGACTACTTGTACTTTCTTTTCACCTGCAAGAGATACTTGCTTAATAATGACATTACAGTACAGCCATCACAGATTAATATGGCTGTCTTTCTGCAATGTCTACAAGAGATGATACAGTAATAATGCCTTTCCAATTAACAAACCCTATGCATCTGAGAAAATAAGCTGCAGCTTATACTTTTTAATAAAAATGTATGTGTTGGAAAACTTGTCACCAGGCTCCTGACTGCATGCATTATCTGTTAGAATCTTTATACTACTGAGTTTCCCTGAAAGTAAGGCCTACCCCGAAAATAAGCCCTAGTTTTGGGGCGAGGCACAGACTTAAAAATCAAGCTAGGGTGAGGGTAGGGGTGTGGATCTGCCCCTACCCACTTACCTTGCAGCCAGATCTCTCCTCGCCGGCTCACTTCTTCTACAGTGTTCTCTGCAGCCAGGCCTGCATTTCTCAGTCACAGGCCTTTCCGGAAGGCCAGTGCAGCCGAGAACTGAGCTATGGATTCGATCCATAGCTTGGTTCTGCAAGACCCCTGCAGCCGAGGACCGAGCTATGGGTTGAATCCATAGCTCAGTACTCATCTGCATAGGCCTTCCAAAAAGGCCTGACTGCAAAATGCAGGCTGGAATGCAGCTGCAGAATGAAGTTGCTCCTTCGGCCCCAGAAGAAGTGGACCTGGTGGGCAGAGCTGTTGGTGCTGGAGGTGAGTATAAAAGACATCCCCTGAAAATAAGACTTGGTACCTCTTTTGGAGGCAAAAAAAAAATAAGACCCCGTCTTATTTTCGGGGAAGCACGGTAATTATCGGCACACTATTATGTAGCCTAGTTTTCCTTCTCTGGCTTGTATTTTCTTTCTATTAGGTAACATTCTTCTATACATGCTTCATTCATATGGAAGACAAGACCGATATCTTATACTTCTTTGAGTTGTACAACTACAGCATTCAGGTTTATATCTGTTTCAGTTTACACATCAAATCATGATGATGGATGCTCTTTCTTTCCTCATCCAGGATACATTTCTTATTCCATCAGTCAATCCAAGATGACAGATTGGATCAGTGGGAGAAGAAGAAGGAGCTAACTGATCTTTCAAAGTGAAGAAGGTTGAGGCTGATTATAGTGAGCTGCAACCAGCGTGGCTGAAGTCTTGTTAATATAAATCTCCCTCCAAAGTCTACCCTGGCCTGTAGCCAGGAGGTCTTTAGGAAACTCTAGCTCGGCAATAGTAATAAATATCAATTTTCCTCCTTTGCAAATATAGGTTAACAAATCACATTGTAAACCACAAGCCCAAATATACGTAGTTTTCCTTTTCCCTATCTGTTCTCTGAGCCTGAAACATTATGCTACAAACTGCAACAGTTGTATCCTTGCCTGCTTTTAGCTGAGAATCTTTCATACTCCAGTAAAAATGCAGATAACAGCACCTAATCACAGCTGGGAAGGAAGCTGTATGTTTTGGACAGCTGCCTATTTGTAAGCTGGAGGTTGACTTCCAAGTGGTTTTAAAAAGATAAATACATAAATACATAAAAAAATCTATCAGAAAGAGGAGAAGAAACCTACAGATAATATTCACTACAAAATCATAAACTGATTCAGTCGAATAGTTTTTTTAGTTTATTTATCCTCAATTTAAACCATGACAAAGACCACAACCAAGCTAACATTACTGGTTCTGCACCCTTGAACATGTTGGTACAGTTTCTCCATTGTTACTTCAGCAACTGGTATCAGAGATGTTTATTCCTCTTTTTGTCTCTTGTAGATTCCACTACCCCCTCCCCACCCCCCAAGGCTACTAAGTGATATCATGTATCACTTAGTAATCAGGCTTATTTATTATTTCAACTTTAGCCCTGTGTTCTCATTAGGCTAACATTGTTCCACTAGCATCTTTCAACACTACTTTTCAGAACTAGTAAATGAGTAGATTTTATTAATTTTTCATCAGTATAATAACAAAGTTAGGGTTGCACATAGGTCATTCACTAGCTAAGGTGAATAACCTTTGACTGCCATTCCACATTAAACCCAGCAATTCTGCATGTCAGCCACACACTTTGCCTTTCAACTGGCCTCTTGCATTTGGTAATATGAGAAAAGATCACTTAGGTAGCACACTGTGATGAGATAAAACAGCCCAAGCTTTCTAATCGAATCTTGACTCATGAAATTTCAAGATTTTTTTTAAATCTGCAAAGATATGGAGGTTTTTCTACTGCTCAACAAGAAAAGAGCAATCAGCATTTCCCTGGGGCATACTGTGCCCAGTCCTCTTACAGTTTTATTCTTAGTCTAAGCAATCAACAAATAACCTGATTATAAAACTAACTCAATGAACAATGCTAGACAAGTTACAGTATACAAATCATCACATTGCAGCAAATATATAGATGAATTTACCTTCTTCAACTAGCAGATTCAATATGGCAAAACAAATTTAAATGCACACCTTACAATGTTACTATATCATGCTGCCTTGTAAATACTGGAGAACAAGTTTAAATAACTTTTTGCTGGTGCCTTTTACTTGAGGAAAGTGGCAGTTATTCTCAGCATGCATGCAATATTCTTAAGGGTTAAAGGGGGACCCAGTTGCCAAATATACTTTCCCACTCTACAGGTTACAATGGGAGAAAAAAAAATCATTGAGATGATTTTTATCATTAAGTCTAATGACAATTGTTGTCAGCTTCTCACTCTTATCTGTTCTGTTCTATGATATAACTTATAGCAGGGGTGTCAAACTCAATTTCATTGAGGGCCGCATCAGCATTGTGGTTGCCCTTGGGGGGCCGGGTGGGTGTGGCTAGGGTGGGTGTGGTCTACTGGGTGGGCATGGCCAGTTCTATATCGTTCACGTCAAGGGTGCCTGTTGGGGCCTGGGCAGGAGTGGGACAGATCTGAGGGTCTCTGGCAGAAGGGGGTTGGACCAGGGCAAGCGCCAAGACATGGTCCATTTCTTCATTCCTCACAAAGAGTGACACCTCCCCAGCATGCACCCAGGGGGCGGGGCTGATGTGGCAGGGGCTGGTTCCTCGCTGTTTCTAGAAGGCCTTGTGGAGCTAAGACTGAATGCGCTTCAGCATAGATGGCCACCGCAAAATTGTACATTGGCTCCCGGCTGGCCTGGGACAGGACCAAGGCAGCAGGGGTCGTTCCCTCACTGTTTCCAGGATGGCTTCACGGGCCACATGAAACCACTTCACGGGCCACATCCGGCCCCCGGGCCTTGTGTTTGACATGTCTGACTTATAGCTTGCCTGGAAGAACCTCCCTTTTATACAGAGAAGCCATATTAGTGTATTGCAGCAAAAGCAACAGAATCCTGTGGCATTTTAAACGCTCACACATTCATTCTGAAGTATGCTTTTGAGGAGTACCACCCACTTCCTAAGATATATTTATGTTTGGAAACTAACCACACATTTTTTGTACTACAAGAAAACACTTTTAAAAATCATTGCCCATTATTTTTCTAGTTTAATTTTTCAAAATTGTTATTTTCTTGTTGTTTGAATCCCTTTATCTTCCTAGTTCTTCTCCATTCTGCTATCTAATGCTCACACTAGCCAATTTATCTGTGATATAACCTCTAAACCAACTGCAGGTAAAAGCCGTTGACATTTGTCTCTGAAAACTCAGTCTGTCTTTACATCTGTCATCTAAAGAATGTAATCCTGGGAATAACCCTGAACAGTAAGAACTAAAACTCAGGACTGGTTCATTGAATTTGGGAAGCTTAGTTATAATCAAACTGAATGATTAATATTTTAAGTTAGCATCCTTGACCCTCAGTTCTAATAGTAATAACAATGGGTGTAAAAAAACAAGAGTGGATTGATTATAGATCTGAATCTAGTGGAAGATCTCTAAGTGATTTGACATTAGATCAGGAAGGATTTCTGTCTTGTAATTGTTCAACAACAGTAGTAACAACATGAAACATTTTATACATGAGAAATGATAAGTAAACATACATAGTTAATTTATTGTAATGTACTAGAATTTTCTTAAGAGGATTATAAAATAAAATCAAGAGAAAATTTGACAATGGAAAGATATATGTGTCAGTAGTTTTCATATACAATTACATTAAGGTTTTAAATAAAAGAGTTTATGGTTTTGAACAATGTAAAACTGAGTTTGAAATAGAATTATGTACAAATAATGAAAGTGTTATTGCTAAAATGCATAAGCTTGTTGAAATATGACACTGTAGAAAATCAAGTGAAAAAATGTATAATAAAATATGTTAAAAATTTTGGCTGCAATATACAAATGGATCAATGGGACTGAAATTTACATTATATTCTAGTTTTAAACAAATTATTTTATAAAATGATATATCATTGCTTTGTGTATTTATACTGGTATTTGTCACCAGATAAATTGTCTAAAATGTATACAGGTATTTCAAAGCTACACTAGAAATATAAACAACATGAAGAAATGTTTATTGTGTAAGGTGGATGTATTAAAAAAAAACACCTGGATACAGATAAATACACTAAGTTAGAAGATTTTAAAGAATAGAAAACCTGAAAGGTTTTTTGGGGGATTTAATGAACAGATGCAAAAAAAAAAGCCATGGGACTTTGCTTTTATATCAACTGCAGCAAGATTATTATATTCTATGCTCAAAAGTGGAAAAGTTTCACATTACCCATTATAAAGAAATGGCTAGTAAAGATGATCAAACTTGCAGAGGTGGCTAAACTGACTTCCTATCTACATTTCTATCTACATCACTTCCTATCTACATCACTTCCTATCTACATTACTTCCTATCTACATCACTTAGATATGAGCCAGCAGTGTGCTGTAGGTGCCCAAAAAGCCAACACAGTATTAGGCTGCATTAACAGAGGGATAGAATCAAGATCACATGAAGTATTAATACCACTTTACAATGCCTTAGTAAGGCCACACTTGGAAGAAGAGAAGAGCAACAAAGATGATTAGAGGTCTGGAGGTTAAAACATATAAGGAACGGTTGCTGGAATTGGGTCTGTCTAGTTTAATGAAGAGAAGGATGAGGGGGGACATGATAGCAGTGTTCCAATATCTCAGGGGTTGCCACAAAGAAGAGGGAGTCAAACTATTCTCCAAAGCACCTGAAGGCAGGACAAGAAGCAACGGATGGAAACTAATCAAGGAGAGAAGCAACCTAGAACTAAGGAAAAACTTCCTGACAGTTAGAACAATTAACCAGTGGAACAACCTGCCTCCAGAAGTTGTGAATGCTCCAACACTGGAAGTTTTTAAGAAGAGACTGGACAGCCATTTGTCTGAAATGGTGTAGGGTTTCCTGTCTGAGCAGGGGGTTGAACTAGATGACCTCCAAGGTCCCTTCCAACTTTATTATTATTATTATTATTATTATTATTGTTGTTGTTGTTGTTGTTATTTATGACTGACTGGAAACTCCTTATAGATTTTTTGCATGAAACAACAACAACAACAACAACAAACCATGTACTTATGAGTTGTGGTTTTGATGATTAGAAAAAAAAAGATAACAGAAATAAATGAGCTTCTTTTGGAATCATAGTAAGAGATAACTTTATAATCATACATATTTGCTGCACAGGAAATTGGAAGCTTCTTTCTATTTTTTTTTATCTTTTCTTTCTGTACTTTTGTCTTTTTTTCTTTTGTCTATTTCTTTATTCTATATTAGTTTATACTAATTTTTATGTTTTCTTTAAAACTTTTAATAACATGTATAAAAAACCCTTCCAACAATAGTAATAAAATGATATTTATCCCTGAAATATAAAGAAGAATATAAAGAAACTACTGAAATGAAGAAAACTTGGAGTAACCAAGAGTATATTTTTTGTTATAGGTAACAGTTTACTGGTTTACATATTAGCCTCTAGATTAGAGATTTCAGCTTGCAAAGACAAGGCAGACCATGCTTGAGGTAAAAGTGGACATAGGTGGCACTTGTGGCATTCTAACCAATGAGTGCAAAACTAACCAGCTAGGAATACCGCAGGTGGCATGGTTACCACAAAATCATTAACCCAGTTTATATCTTCTCTATTTTATTCAAAATTGTTATGTGAAAGGCTAAAATGAGCAAAAATGTCACATGCAGTTAGTTAAGTGGTGGTTATGAATAAACGTATGAGGAATACTTATGGTGATGTTAAGAGGCATCCTATTTGATGATATGAATTTCTAGGTATTTTTATACACACAAAATGTTGTGTCATTGGCTAGGACCCCAAATGATTTTCAGCAAATGTTAGGTAGATGTAGTGAGAAGCATGAATCTGAAAAATAATACAACAAAGAACCTTGATTTCATTGGGAAAATGGAATGAATGAATGAATGCAAGTTTAAGAAACAAATGAATATTTGTTTCTTGGTATAACAATTATTAAAAATGGAAAATGGATTGAGAAATGTTCAGATGTGAGTAGCTATAATATAATACAAAGACAATGATCACAGGAAAAGAGGAAAGGCGGAGCACAGCAAGGCAAGGCAAGTAAAAAGCATCTAGTTTTGTACTTCTATGGAGGAAATCCAGATTCTTTTTTAAAATTTATTATTATTATTATTTAAAACATTCAATTTCTACATTGAACAGTGTGTTGTCTAGGTATACAAGTATTAAAATATAATAATCATCACATTCATAATAATCTTATCAAAATACAATCATATACTAGGAAATAGCAATCAAAATGTTAAAAATAATATTACCTGCCTTAACATTAGTTATATAACAATCAAAGTATTTACTAACCCATTATAAATCTTGCTCATATTCTCATATTTCCAACTTTCTAACCTGTTTTTATCAGCTAACCATTGGTAAAATAAGTCCCATGTCATATAATATTCCATTTCTTCTTTTTCTTTAATTTTTAATGTTAACCTATCCATTTCTGCGCATTCCAGTATTTTTTAAATTATATTCTCCTTTGTAGGAGTTCCTTCATTTTTCCAAAATTGTGCATATACTATCCTAGCTGCTGTTAAAATATGTAAAACTAAATAAGCATTACCTTTATTGTGATTTCCTGGTAACATGCCCAGTAAGAATATCTCTGGTTTTAGATCTATATGTTGTTTTGTCATTGCTTCCAACCATAAATGTATTTTATTCCAATATTTTTTTGCTTTGGGACATGACCACCACATGTGGTAATACGAACCTGGTATTTGATTGCATTTCCAGCATTTAGCAGATTTATCTTTATACATATTTGCTAGTCAGGAAATCCAGATTCTATTCTACCCTCATTCAGAGCATTTCACCAGATGACTTTGAGCAAATTACGCTCTCTCAGCACAGCCTACTCTAATAAAAATTCAGGATATAAATCTGAAGATAATGGAATGAATGAATCATACCATCAAAAGAATAAGCTACATAAAAGACAGATAAAATATGTATCATATATGTGCATATGTGTATGAATTGATTTTTTAAATCTTACTTTTATTTAACCCCTTCAGTAATTAGCAGATGGTACAGTACAGGTATCCTCGTCCATTTGTTTAGTGACTGTTCAAAGTTACAATGACACTGAAAAAGCTGGCTTATAACTGGTCCTCACATTTATGATCATCATAACATCCCCATGGTCATGTGATCAAAATTCATGAGCTTGCAAAACAGCATGCACTTATGACAGTTGCAGCATCCTGGAGTCATGTGATCACCATTTGGGGCTTTCCCAGCTGGCTTCTGACAAGCAAAGGAAATGGTGGAAGCCAGATTCACTTAACAACCATGTGATTCACTTAACAACTGCAGTGAACAACCATGGCAAGAAAGGTCATAAAGGTGCTTTATAACATTGGGAAGGAAGAAAGAAAGATCATAAAGGTCCTTTATATTATAAAACTAGCTGTACCCAGCCACGTGTTGCTGTGGCTCAGTCTGGTTAAATGGAAAAGAAAGAAAAGAGAAAGCGCACGTTTGTAATATGTTTAATTTCACAATGCTTGTGGGTATACAATATTTTTTGTTAGTGTGTGTTGCTTTTATGTCCAACAGATGGCGCTGTTTTTCAAAAAAGCATGTTTTTACCTGTCACAAGTGTGACATCTATATAATAGTAGGTATATAAAAACACGCGCGTATTCGAATGCAACATTGTGTCAAAATTTCAAAGCAATCAGTGAAGAACTTTCGGAGATTTAAGATTTTGAACAAACGAACATTTACATTTTTATTTATATAGATTGGGCATGACTCATTTATCAACCACCTTGTTTGGCAATGGAAATTCTGGTCCCAACTGTGGCCATAACTTGGGGACTACCTGTACAAAGGTTTTATATTGGCTGGAGCTAATAGAAGTTGGTCCTTCATCGCTGTTTGGTTTAAAAACTTTAGCTTTGTTTTCCAGATCAACCTTATTGCCAAAAAGATTTAAGATTATATTTCCATGTGCTGTGTACAGTGTATTTTGCCCAACCTTTGTGGTATTTTGGTAATAAACTGTTTAGAAAGACTGTTAATAAAGTAACATAATTATTTTTTATTATATTCCATCTGTGTGCTAGGTATGGAACACAAAAGATTTATGTATATGGCATTCACCATCTTACCAGGAGAAATTATTGACTCTACAATTCATTCTATTTCAGCTCTCGTTTGACCCACTTATTATGTAATTATATCACTGCACTAAAAAAAGGTATAAGTCACTGGATCATTTGGAAATGCAATTATTCTCAAACTGCACAAAGGGTAAGTTTGCAGTTTCTGAATAAAATCCAAAAGGTCATGTACATTCAGTTTCCTATGGGAAAGTACTGTCCAAACCTGGTTAGAAATTTGTGGCAGTCTCCCAGGATGAACACCCAGTAACATACTTTCTGGTCTGCTCTCCAATCAGGTCAGTAATCCTAGAAAAAGTATTTTAGATGGAATGAGCTAAAAATGGTTTATTATACTCCCCTCTTTAATTTGGCAACATAGCTCAGAATCAAGGAGAAATACATTTGGGAACTGTACTGTATGTCTTTTTTAAAAAGCAGAACTGTCTTTTGATCTTTACTATTTTGACATTTAGGATGCCGAGAACAAATTAAGATCTTATGATCCTTTTCCTTGAACACATGCTTTCTTTCTCTCTAGTATTAAAAGTGCACAAATTTGGTTCTCATAGCAGCCAAATTTACCTATTCTTCATCAAAATTATAGCATACGGTTACTTTTAAATCTCTTTTAAAAAGGATTACAGGAACGAAATATAGGAGAAAGATTTGCTTTTAATAGGATTGGAAAATGCACATAGTCTACAACAGAAAATAAATTCAGAGGAGCTACTCCAAGGCTAGTCAATCACTAGTTTAATTTAAAAGAATACTTTTCTTATAAAAAATACAAATTCAAAGCAAATATTTGACATGCAGTTCTTGAAGGAAGCCATTAAGGCTGAATTCCATCACTCGTAACTCAATAAGACTTACTTCTGAAAATGCATGAATTAGAATCTATTATATAGATTTTTTCCCCACATAAAGGCATAATGCACTCCAGTCAAACATTTCCAAAATTAAATGGAATTGAAAGTGTTAACTAAGAATCCACATGATTATTATTTTTCCTACTACGTCTTGGAGATAATACAAATTGGGCTCCAGTGTCCTTTTCCAAGACCACTAAACTTATGTCAATTTAAAAAAAGGCAAAGTCACTGAAAGCCATTTCATTCCAGCAGAACTACTGAAACACATGCTGACAGGACACCAAAACTAGCAAATCTGCTTATTCATATTGGTCCATTAATGAGAGAAAGTGGCAAGAAGGTGACAAGCAACAGGGAGAAAGCAGATCTACTTAACTTGTTTTTTGCATCTATCTTTACACAAAGGGAAAAAACAGTCCAACCTATCAATACCATATAAAATAGATAAGAAACACAAGTTAAATAGGCAAGAAAATGGTAAGTGAGCACCTGTTCACCCTAGATGAATTCAAATCACCAGGACCAGATAGATTACATCCCAAGGTTCTGAAGGAACTGGCAGATGTGATCTCAGAACCACTGAACTATAACTTTCAAAGATCCTGGAGCACTGGGGAACTACCAGAGGACTGGAAAAAAAGCTGATGTAGTTCCCATCTTCCAAAAAGGAAAAAAAATGGATCCAGGAAACTATAGACCTATCAGCCTGGCCTCAATACCTGGAAAGATAATCTGAAGGCAGCAATTGATTTAATTCTGAGAAACAGGCTTTGGATGAAATTGACTGCTTTCTCTACTGACTGGAATCTTCTCATTTTAATTAACTGGAATGGGTGGCTATATTAAATCTAAATAATAATAATAATAATAATAATAATAATAATAATAATGATGATGATGATGATGATGATGATGATGATGATGATAACAACTACAACATCAACAATAATAACAACAATAATAACAATAACAATAATAATCTTTCATGAGAACAATACATTGCAAATCTGATGTGACTGTTAAAGGCATCCTCTACTTTCCTCTTCTATATCTTTTCTGAAAATAATGAAATAGGAATGTATTCTTTCACTTTAATTTCTATATAAACTTTCCAGTGAAAGTCTTATCAAGATCAGAGTTCCTGTGCAGAATCTCTCCTATGCAGATGACATAGCTAACCTCTTTACATCTCTAGCCTCAGTTCTTCACTGAAAAAAGAATGGCCTTGTCATCAATTATGTTAACACCAAAGTAATTCTCTCTCCAGAAACCCTGTCATATATTGTCATGCCTGGAAAACCGACAGCATTAACATTAATCAAACAAACGTACGAGAATTTCTTTCTATGCTTTGATACTAGAAGTGAGCAAATAAGCACTGTTTCTGAGTCTATATTATAAGTATTATTTTCTGTTTGGCTACCCACAAAGGCAGTAAGCAGATATGGGCAGTCATTACAATCTTTAATGTGAAGGCCTTGAACTATGTAATTTATGACCCAAGGAATTGCAAATATCACATTGTGTCCTCCCCTTTGAAGCTATTCAACCAAAACTCTTTTGGGGTTTTCTATGAGTGCCCCACTGTGTATCTAACTCCTTATTAAGGCTATAATCTGGCCTGATTTTAATGAAGATCCATATGCAGCCATCTGGCCTTTCGGACCCTCCAGGATAATTTTACATTATCATAAATAATTATGAAAAAATCAGAGTTGAACTTTCTATTTGGTATCTGAGTTTGATTGGATTTGAGAGAATACTGACAGAGCTGAAACAGTAGATTTTTGACCTAGATCTACAAAAATATCTAGCCCAACTCTAGCCCAGTATTTTACAGTCTAGGTTTATACCTTGTCAGTATGCTTTGTCCGATACACAGGAGAGCTTTCCCTTTTTAAATTATGCTGGCTTTAATATTATTAGAAGGGACATTTAATGGTATCCCTCTGTATGAATGCTTCTGACCTTCTCCATTGAGGGAAGTGGAATGAATTGTTCTTGTCTTGCTTCATTGACCTAATTAAGGACTTAATTATGCCATTATTAACCAATAATAAGAATTCAGAAGAAGACTTTTTTTCTTTTAGCTACTAAATGTTACATTAATAGGAAAGTGCAATGTTTTTTCCAACCACTGCTAGATTTTGATATGGGATTGTATTATTTTGCTGCATATGACTATTAATCTACAGAGTTTAAATTTCATTATTTTAAGGCTCAGATTTAAAGCTGTGGTCACTAATTATAAATAAATAAATACATAAATACATACATACATACACACATACACACATACATACGTACATACTTATCTTCCTGTAAAATATCAAGAACTTGAAATCTATATCTGATGGTATATTATTGGGTCTATCCAATGTACATATGAATAAAGGCAATCCAAATATTTATTAAAATAAAACTTCTGTTGAGGTATAACATTTTGCAAATATGCACACACATTAATAATAGTGATGCAAGCAGTGATGGCACCTTCATCTTCCCTGCAAGCAAAAAGCAGCAGAGACATGCAGGGAATTAAAGCAAGATACTAGAAGAAAATGTACGATAAAGGCAGTAAAGACAGAAGGCAGTAAAATGGAGGAAAAACAGCAAAAACAAATGAATATAATGATTTGGGAGCAGAATTGCTTGGATTCTCTGAAACAACTAAATCAGAGTAATGTAATTCAGAAAAAAAACACATTGTATGGAACACTATGTCCACAGCCTCCTAGTTTCCTCAGAATGATGAATGAAGTGTTGTGCTGGTGAGATGTAAACTCTGACCATTAGCTACGTGAATGTGATATTAAAATGCATGCACAAAAGGCCCAGAGTTTTGTTTCAATGACATGAAGATTGTTTCATCGTTATTCCCCACCTCTCATGGCCACCTCCAAGATGTAAACATTAGTGATGGTATTTTCTTTGGAATTCTAATTGGAGGATAAGTGTAGTACATGTGTAGTATGAGCTGCAAAATTAACAGAAGATACTTATCAAATTTGCAGTTTGAGGTAATTAATTTTGTTTTCAGTGATTACTGAACACTAATATACATGCAACTATGCTTAATGTTACACAACAGTCAGAGAACATTTCAGTTATAAGTCATATTAAAGTATCAAGAATTTAGGCAGGATACTTTTAAATACTCTAGGCCTCTTTGAATCACGGAAAAATTCCTTTAGTGACATAAGTAAATGTTGGAGAAAGTGAAAAGTATTAATAATGATAGTGATATTTCAGCCAAGGACACAGGATGCAGAGTAGCAATTCTAAAACTAGGCCAATTTTCCCAACCATCAAAATGCTTTATTTTCCCCCCAAATAAGATAAATAATGTTAAGCACATAAAAAATTCTGTTATGATAATTTTAAAAAAATATTGCAAACCCTTCAGATATTTATCAATTATGATTTTTATACAGAATAGCATTGGCTGATAAGTGAAACATCCCTTGTTCCCGAGGCAATCCTTATTGCACTATGTGATTTATTTCGGACGTTACCAAAGTGCCTGCTGCAGTACTAGAAAATTGCACCATCTGGCAGCACAACTAATAAATCTGATATTGTTACTTGTCCATTCCACTTATTTTTAGTAGTTAATCCTTGACTTACAACCACTCATTTTGTGATTGTTCGAAGTCACAATAGCACTGAAAAAAAGTGACTTATGACAGTTTTCACTCTTACAACCAACCATTGCAGCATCCCCATGGTCACATGATCAAAATTCGGATGTTTGGCAACTAATCATATTTATGACAGTTGCAGTGTCCCAGGGTCATGGGATCAACCTCTGAGATCTTCTGACAAGCAAAGTCAATGGGGAAACCAGATTCAGTTAACAACTGTTCCTGATTTAACAATTGCTGTTGTTAAAAGTTGCCAAAGTTGTTCACTTAACAACTTTGGCAAAAAAAAGTCAAAACTCACTTAAGAAATGACTTGCTTAGCAACATAAATTTTGGGCTCAGCTGTGGTCATAAGTTAAAGATGACCTGTATATCAATTACAACTGTAGTATGATTATTATTAAAATGGAACATACAGCAAAGTGTTGCTTATATTAATGCATTTAGTGACCATAATAATCCTTCATTTGGCTTTTAATTTCCTCTTCAACCTTGCCATGCAATATCTGACCCTATTTTCTACCACAGCAATACAAAAAAGAAGAATAATTCTTCACAAGATATGTAGGATATTTTGTTCAGCTTTTTTAAGTTGACTAATGTAACTCCAAACTATTTTGCAGATGACTAATCTTAGAAAACTGATCTTAAGCATATGGAGCTCGTAGGTACGTCTAGATAGGAGACAGCAAGAATTTGCAGGGCAGCAGCCTAGAGTAGGAAGTCAAATAATGTCCTTTAAGAAGACAATGACAAACGATTTCAATATTGTTGAAGAAAACCCCATATGGAATCAGAATAAAGTAAACTTCTGAAATTGTATTATTCCCCCCCTCTTTTTTTTATTATACCTCATTTTTTATTTTTGGGTAGTGCAGTTTTCAGCTCAAAAGATGTATATGAAATGTTCATTTTATGGAAAATTCCTACAAAAATGCATACTGGAGAAGCCACCAGGCTAGAAAGCTGAAGATTGTGAGTTCAAATCCCACCTTAGCCATGAAAGACAGCTGGGTGACTTGGGGGCAATAAAAGGAGGAATGTGTGTTGGATATGTTTGACACCTTGAGTTATTAAAAATAATAAAGGCAGGATACCAGTAAACAAACAAGAAAATGCCAGATCAATGTATTCGGACAGGCCATTGACACAAAATCTTGTCAAGAATGCTTTCCTTCCCATTCTTTCGGACATGCTTAGCTCCAAATAAACTGAAGGGTAGCATTCCAGGTAAGCCTATTCTAGAATCATGAAGATAACATATAAACAAAACTTCTCTGGTTTTCTTTTAAAAACTTTACAAGGAATTCAGAGGTCACTATCATTTCTTTTTAAAAGTAATACATACTGTCATGAAACACTTTAAAATGTTATACCGTCTCAACTGAAAGGTTCTCCCTTTACCTTAAAACTTCTTTAAAATTTAATCTTTCAGTCTAACGGAAATAATGTTGTCCAAAAACAGTAAGTTCACCTATGGGTTTACCCATCTTTACAATAAGAAAACGGAGAAAGGAGGGCACCAGTGTGATGGTGTGTGAGCTCAACTATTTAGAGCAGCTTCCAGAATGCTTTTTATAGGCCGTCTTTAAATGGCAATTTAGCGAGTTGGAAGGGGAGCTGTCTGGAAACTCGAACCTAATTCTGGACTGCAGCCAGCATTCAGCCAGGGCCTCCAATGATCATCATACCATGTAACACAGATATTTTAGCTACCGAAATATTAAATGCATCAATAATAAATAAATAATTTAATATCTTGTATTTGTTTGAGGAATTATTTCCAGGGACCTATCTATGTCTTGTAGCTGTGGTAGTCCTTGCCCTTCAGCAAGGAGGGATGTTATGCTGCACAAACAAAATGATCCAGAGAGGAATCTATGTACACAGTCAAAACCCAAATTGCCTTAAAGTTCTGTTTCTATGATACATATTTCTGCAATAGAGAAAGAGATCAGAATTATTCAAAATGGACTCATTTTTTGTGCTTTACTTGCTGCATGTCTGTGGTGTAATGATGCTTTTATTCCACAGTCCTTAAATAATGTCTCATATGCAGTGCATTATAATTTTTGTGTATACAAATGTCTCACCAAATAAAAAGAGATGCACTTTCTACTGATGGTCTTTCGGAAAAATGGAAACTTAGTGAGTTCAATTTTTTTTGTTTTCCATTAAAGCAAACAATACTTCCATTGTGATCAGAAAAAAGGTAGCATCACTGTGTTTCAGCAAATACCAGTGTACAAAAGCAACTATTCTATGTTTCCACTGTAGTTGCAGATTTGAAGAGATACCCCCACATGCATCGTGATCATATGATTAAATTCTTATTTAAAGGTAAAATGCAAATGTTTAGAATCATGTAATGAAGAAACTATAATTTGCTAATTAAGTGCAGATCACTGTGCAATAAGAGGCCTGTTTTATGTACTGTTTGGGGGGGATGTAGCCAATGCCAGAGTAAACTGCTCATTATGCAGTTGTGGGACAATTCAGATAGGGTATTTGTGAAAAATGAAATACATGCTGTAGAATTGAAGAATATTTTGAAATAAATATTCTTAAACATTTAAATATTCTTAAAAGGAAAATATTTTTTCCTTTTAAGAATTGTTCTGGGGACTTCCGGTGGTGACAGCTGGCATCGCATGGCGGCTTCTTTAGCCGCCCGTCCGGGAGCATGTAAAAGCTTGAAGAGACAGCGTCTGCCAGCTGTCTCTCGGCTAGGAACCTCGTCCCTCGGGCAAAGAGGGGGAGGTGAGTGAGTCCGGATAGGGCTAGAGCTTCCTTTTGCCCCGGTTTTGTCTTAATCCGGGGTGAAAGATGCTAGCTCGCCCGGAGTCTGGACAATCTCCGCGCCCCGAGACGCCTTCGCTCCTT
>NW_015386947.1:257964-286479 GCF_001527695.2 Protobothrops mucrosquamatus
GGGGAGGGGTTTAAGGGGAAATTATAAATTGATGTAGTAAATAATTATAAGTATATAATGGAATTGTAATAATAAGAGGATATTCCCGGCAGGTTCCCCAAATTGCACTCGATGTGGTGTTAGAAGGCGAAAGGGATGTAGAGTGATAGGAGGAAAGAGGAGAGGTTGTGGGGTTAGGGGGAGGAAAGAGAGGGAAAGTGGATAAGGGTGGAGGCAAGGCGGGGACTGCCGGGAGTATTCGGAAATATTTTGAGTAAAATTTTTTTTTCTTTTGTGGTGTTTGTAGATGCATCATTTGTATGTGTTGTTTAATTCAAAATAATAAAAATTATATATATATATATATATAAAAAAAGAATTGTTCTGGGAAAATTCAACTGGAACCCTACTGAGAGTAGGTAGAGTTGGAAATCCAAACAGTAGGAATTCATTTTTTCTCTATACCAGTGGTGGCGAATCTATGGCACGGGTGCCAGAGGCGGCACTCAGAGCCCTCTCTGTGGGCACGCATGCCATCGCCCCTGTCCTAGGCCTTCAGCTGGGTTTTATATAACCTTTTCGCTTTAGGCCTCCACCGCCATGTGCAAAAAAAAAAAAAAGGTTCAATCAGTCAATTTCAACTTCTCACGGGGAAAAAAAAGATCTTGCAAAGTTGGAATTGATTGATTGAACTTTTTAGTCCCACCCAGTCTGCCATTACCACTGCAGCCACGCCCACCCAATGGGCCATGCCCACCCAAGGGCCACGCCCACCTGGCACTCGACGATGCATAAGTGGGTTTGGGGTTGCAGTTTGGGCACTCAGTCTCTAAAAGGTTCGCCATCACTGCTCTATACTAACTCATACATTTTCTGTTTCTTGCATACGGACACACTCATAGACAAATGAAACAAGCTGCGATCCAGGGGTCAAGAATAGGATAACAGCATCTAGAAAGGTAAATTATAACAAGCATCACATGAATTTTCCCCTTGATTTGTAGGTTCCCCAAAACTACTTTAAAGCTTAATGTAAGAAATGCACATTAAAAAATCCACTGTGCTTGCACTCAATTTCCAGCATTTTTCTCCAGGTTTCTGGAAGCATATACCTCCCTTCAAACTTCTCACAAAAGTCATTGATGATAAATGCAACCATCAGCTAAAATATGAGTCAGCCTAGGAATTACTAAAAGGAAAATTAAGCCACATAAGGATTAGCAATTTATTTACTAATTAAGGTAGGGCATGTGCAAATGTAATAATCTTGTTAAAAAGACAAACACTTGCTGTGGTGAGTATTGCTTGACCTTTCACTTATTTGCCTGGAACTACTGAATAACAGGTTTATTAAGATTGTTTATTGAATCTTACGATGAGAAAATATTACATCATCTTCATACATCAGTGCAGAATTGGTCCCCTGTGGTTTTTAAAGCAAAGGTTATAAATTACTCCATTGCTGGGATTTCCACCATTCCCTAGTGAGTTTAATCCATAGCTGAAAGAATTGTCTTGACTAGATGAATAAAATGTTTCAATAAATATTCATCACTAGGTGAAAATATATCATCACGTACATAAAGTATAATCGCAAACATTGCACCATCAGATATTTGTCCCCATCTCCCTTAATTTACAGCCTGGTTTAATGTCATCTACACAAGCCGCAATGCTCCATAGGTTTAGTACATCCCTTACCTCTCTTCCTATGTGGAAAGACAGTGTTTGTAAATGTCAACTTTTGCTTTTATTTAGTTACATTGTCAATGATATTCAAAAACAACCCTAGTTGTGTTTACCATTATCTACTTAATGTAACTAAAATTATCATCCAACTTTAAACATTCTTTACATTAACCATGGTTAAAATAAAGTTCTACAGTTCTACAGTCAAAATCGTTTTGAGGCTAAAAATTGCTTAAGCATCTTCACACTGAATTAATGCATGACTTAATGCAACTTTCCTCAACCTTCTGCTCTCCAGATATGTTTCCATTGTACCTCCCATATTACAGTTGCCAGTGACACTGACTGTGGATTCCAGATGTTGTGGTCTGCTCTCAACTTGCTCCATTGAGGAAGGTTGATATAAAACAGGTGCTCCTAAGCCACCCTCAGAAAATCAATTTCCCTGATGTTTACATGTGGTCACAAACATATTTATAAACATATAAATAACAAAGGCATTCCTCACGTCACTTAACCAGTGATCATATTTCTGCAACATGTTCTGGTTAATACTGTATGCAAGGCAAAAACACTAAATTCAGTTACGTTCCATCTTTCTACTCCTATCATCTCTCATATGTGACAAAATCTCAAGAAGGGTAAAAAAGGGAACAATAAGTAGTAGATGTTGAAAGAAAGAAATGCAGTTTTATATGAAGTACACTGAAGAAACAGATGTCTTAGAAGACATCTTTTTGAACCACAGACATTTTGAAGAAGAATCACATGAAAAGAAAGGAAAAGGATGAGAGCTGTGTTAGAATCTGGCAAATCAAATTCTGTGGATTTAATCTTGGACTTTTTTTCAGGCAAGATTCTGGAACATTTAAATATAGCATTCAAAGAGAAATCTAGTAGGCAAGGTTTGTTCTCAGTAAGCAAACAAAATGGTGGTAACATGATGATTCACTTGCCAGAATTTCTGGTAGTTCTGCTACAAGGCCCTGAGCCAAATAAAAGCTCTCAATCTGAATCAGAACTACAGGTAGTCCTCGAGTTACGAATGTAATGGAGCCTGCCCATTCCATTCGTAACTCAAAAATTCATGGCAGTGAAACTCATACCTCGAATGAGATAACTCCCTGCTTTCACCTACGCATTCGCTAATCGAATGCACGGGTGAATGCGTGGTTCATTAAGTGCACATGCGGTATCTCTGGATGGGAAGGCCATGGGGGGGCCTAGTGATGGAACAGACCCCAAAGGCCTCCCTGACCCACTAAGATAAGTCATGTTTCCCCCTACCTTCCTGCCGAGCCGGACTCACCTTGCAAAATCTGCCTCCACTCTGCCACAGTTTTTTTCCCTTTGAGGGAAAGGAGAATTGGCTTGGAAATGCTTTTCGCACCAACAATGGAAGCTCCTGGGTGCCATAATATCGCACAAGTTCAAACACAAATTCTCTGCAAAAGAGATTATAGCCTCTGTAAGCTTCCATTCTGGGGGGGAGTGTTTGCTTTGTTTGCATGCCTATGGGGCAAAGCGTGCAATTGGAGTCGGCCGGGCGCAGGAACCATTGCCATCCATGGCCCAGTTGCCCTGCTCGCTGGCATCCCTGGCCTTAGTTTGAGGGCAGGAACTAAGCCTTCAATTGAGCAGGGAGGCATTGCAGAACCAGGCCCTTTGCACTAGTGTCCAAGCTCCGGCAGCAGTGGCAGTCCCCTGAGTGGCCATGATCCCCCCTCTCCAGCCAGCCACCCACCCTGCCTGACCTATTCCTTGCCTGACTGGCCGGCTGGCACAAATCCTTACCGCTCTTCTCCTCGTCACCCTCCCCACTTAAGGGCTCCATCTGAGTGGAAGAAAGCAGAGGCGCAGCTGCAAGATTTCTCTCAAACAATAAGACCCACGTGTGCTGCTCACTCATGTGTGCCGCCCATACTGAGAGCAATTCTGCTGCTGTGCCTCCATTTTCTTCCACTTGGACGGATCTAAGAAACCCAACCTCAAACACTTTTTATCCAAACAGAGACCTTGGGGAAACTGGAAGGTCCATCTGCCTGCCAATGCACGCTTACAAACGGAGCAGAAGAGATGGAAATTGTGCCATGAAAATTTTTATATCCGTTACAGCTCTTTCCGGAACAGGAGAATTTGTTCATTGTTAATCATGCCTTGGTTATCTCTTTTTGAATTTCTGCAATTTGATCTACATGAGTTTACCCTTGAAAACCACTACATAATGCAGCAGTTACAGTCACAAGTTGATTTGCCCATATAACATCTGTGCATTAAGAGCTATGCTAAAATTCAGTCTGTTGTCTTTTTTAAAGCCTTTCATAGTTCAGGATTTCAGTATTTATTACTCCTCTCAGCAGTTTTTGCCCATCCATGATGAACTGGAAGAAGGAAATCTCTCCAGATCTCATTTCTTGAGGAATGGAAACTGCAAGGATTTCAGGATCAGACTCTCTCATTAATGGCTTGCCCTTTCTGAAATAGTGTTCCCAGATGTAATTGGGACCGTCTTTTCCCAATTTCATCTACCTGACTCACTAGATGGTGCAAGAAAGTTATGTTAGGGAGGTCCACCTGATGGGTCCAAGAAGGGCCTTTTCCATGGTGACTACCTTCCTGTGGAACATCATCTCTGCAGAGTTAAGTTCGGCCCTTGATACTGTTCTGAAATGGCCTGAAGTTATTGTTTTGCCAGCAGGCATGGTTGATATGGAGCTCCTCAAGTGGGTTGTCAGAATATTGTTACCCATGGGAGGAATGTGTTGGGTTTTGCATTTGGGATGTTATTCCTGTAAGCCTCCCCCAGTCATCATGAGTGAATTGGGCAGCCATCTAAATTTCCTGAATGAATGAATAAGTAAATAAGACAATCTCTTACTCTCCTGGAATTTTGAAAAACTGTTAAGATCTTCCCTTTCAGTAGACCTCTGACTTCTTGTTTTCTTCTGAGGGGCTGCATCTCTATCTGCTTGGAATAATCCTCAGTGTTGAGGATTTTGTTGTTACCATTAGCAAGGTTATACGATACCATTATGAAGGTTATATTATGAAGGATTAAGCTGCTCAGAGTCAGTTATGATTGAAGAGGCGTAGAAGATAGGTAGGTAGGTAGGTAGGTAGGTAGGTAGATAGATAGATAGATAGATAGATAGATAGATAGATAGATAGATAGATAGATAGATAGATAGATAGATGGAGATGGAGATGGAGATGGATGACAGATAGCTAAATGTAGTACTATAATGGAATGCTTCGGTGAACCGTTACATGTAAAAATATTGCTTAAGCTTAAATGGACTGATGCCAAAAATATCAGAAAAGGGAGATGCCTTTTTCTACGACTGAGGCATTTGTATAAACAGAGACCTTTACTTGCCCTAACTGGAAATGCTGGGGATTGACTCAGGGATCTGAGCAAGTATTCTACTACTCATATCTTTTACATGTCATAATTGCAACATCAAGTTTCCACTCCCCTATATACTTCTTTTGATGCTGCTTCCATGGCAGCAAAGCAACACAATGTGATGATTTCATGTTCCACATTTGTTTTATTAAACATTATTAGGGAGAGAGAGGCAGGACACAACACAGAGCTTGTTCTTGGCAGAATCTTTACTTTTCCCATTACATTTCACTCTGGAATGAAATAGGCTTACAATATAAAAGGCTACTTGGTTGGTCACCCATGATGAGCAAGGGTCACCTTCAAATAAATGAGAAGCTATACATATATGGTTTCTTTTAGATTCTAAATAATGTATACAGATGTATCTGGACCAGCAAGGCTAGATATTTCAGGCTACTGCCATCACAGTACTGCTGTGTTTATGTGGAATTATTCTTGGAACTAACATTTTATCTCTAGATTAACCTAAAATTCAGTTTAATTGAAAAAAGAAGTGATGGGAAAAAAGAAGAGTACATGGGAGCATCGAGATCATTTCTGGAACTTTTTCTGAAATTTGGAGTCCAAATATAAGCACTTTTTGTCTTATTGATTTCAATGGGAAGAGTAAAGACAATTTTACTTTTCCTGGAAAATAACATACATGAAGAGGCTCCCACTTCCACTTTATTCTCCCTTTTCATCCCTAAATCTCAAACATAATCTCAAGGGGGAAAAATGTATCTTCCAGAATTTGTATACAAAGATACAGAAGGAGAAATATAAAAAAATATAAGAATGTATCAAGAAAAAAAAATCTGGCATAGTTATTTCCTAAAACAGAAAAATCTGGAGCTAATCATAATCATAATCATAATCATAATCATAATCATAATCATAATCATAATCATAATCATAATCATAATAATAATAATAATAATAATAATAATACAGTTGGAAGTGATCTTGGAGGTCATCTAGTCCAACTTCCTGCTCAGGCAGGAAACCCTATACCATTTCGGACAAATGGCTGTCCAGTAATTAATGTTCCTAATGTTTTATATCTTTTTGAAGATAATATTGTTGAAAACATCCCAACATATCTAAAATATTGTTATAATTTTCTCTTGAAATATTCCTCTTTAAAGAACAAGTTTAAAAGTTATAAAATGTAATAGTACTAAGAAATAAAACGAGGTGATAATAAATAAAAGGAAATAAAAGTTTGGAGGTTTAGCATTTTATAAAAGTTTAGCATTTTATGTAGAGGGGACCTTGGTGCTCTCTGAGCTTGGCTGTTTTCTTGTAGATATTTCATTACCCTAACTATGTAACATCATCAGTGCTAGTGTTAGGACTAGCACTGATGAAGTTACCTAGTTAGGGTAATGAAACAAGCAAGCTCAGAGAGCACCAAGGACCCCTCATTTCAACCCTGAGCTACAAACATTCTCCTTCATAAATACTGTAGAATTGTGAGACCTGCTTAAAAGCTTCTATTTTTTCCAAATTTTAAAGGACAATTCAGTATTTGATTGCCATTAAAATTATTTATTCATCCATTGATATATTCTTGGCAGTAAGAAATATTTATGCTGCAAAATCAAACTCTGGATGCTGGAAAATCAGCAATCACATCATTTGAAATATTTAGAAAATACACCCATAATTGCATTAATAAAGATACATGAACACCTACTGTCAAAATAGGTTTGAGATACAGTTTGACACAATGCCACTCAAATCTGTTCTGACTTAGATATCCAGAATACAGAATAACAAAGTTGGAAGGGATCTTGGAGGTCTTCTAGTCCAAACCCTGCCCAAGTAGGAGACCCTATGCCAGTGGTGGCGAACCTATGGCACGGGTGCCAGAGGCGGCACTCGGAGCCCTCTCTGTGGGCACATGTGCCATTGCCCCAGCCTTGCCTCCCCCCACGACCCCCTCCTCTCCAGCAGCCCCCCTGGAGGAGAGTCGCCCCCGAGCATGGCCCACACGGAGCAGCGCAGCCAAGGACATGGCAGCCAGGCAGCGTAGACAAGACTCTGCCCTCACGCCCCATCACGCAGTTGATGCTGCAGGGCGTGGGCAGCGGGCAGTGGGCGTGGCCGCCATGGCGCTGCTGGGCTGTCTGGGCGATCTGCGGCAGGCCCTGGAGGCGGTGAGTGGCAATGTGGGCAGGCAGGGCGGAGGATAGGGTGGGGGCGGAGCAGGGGCGGGGCCAGTTTTTGGGCACTCGATCTCTAAAAGGTTTACCATCACTGCCCTATGCCGTTCCAGACAAAGGGCTGTCCAATCTCTTCTTAAAAACATCCAGTGATGGAGCATCCATAACTTTTGATGGCAACCTTTTCCACTGATTAATCATTCTCACTGTCAGGAAATTTCTCCTTAATTCTAGTTTGGATCTCTCTTTAATAAATTTTCATTCATTATTTCTTGTCTTACCCTGAGGTGCCAATTTGCTTTGACCATTAGTAGATCAGATTCTTGTGTATAGGTATAGAATAAACTTGTAGTACTTTTGAACTCTCTCCTGGCTCCAGAATTCTTGCACCCAACATATTTCTAGTAATTGTTAATATTGCAGGATTTACTCCTATTGAGTTCCTGCAGCCTCACAAAGTGGCAAAATTAAGCAAACTATTTGGGCTTTAGAACCTTGTCCACTGTGGCTGCTCAAATCTAACAGGAGCATTCAGGGAATACTCAATGCCATTTCACATGAGAAAGTTATGCCAGTTGCCTGGAGAGGAAGCAATTATGCACCTTTTTTTTAAAAAAAGCCCTTCCTTGAAGCTGAAGGTTCTCCAGTTGCAAATATCCTTTTTCTAGGTAAGATGCTGGAGAGATGGCTATCCTGCTACAGTAGAAACATATTTAGAAGCCAATTATCTTGATCCATTTTATTTTGGCTTCAGGCTAGAATACAACACTGAAACAATCTCGGTTTCTCTGCTTACTGGTTTCTACTGGAAGAAAGACAAGGGAATTCTGGAATTCTCAGTGGCTTTCAGCAGTATTAATAATGGGATATTTCTGGAATGGTTCAATGGGAAGCACTATTTTATAGTGATCTGATTTCTAACAGGACAGCTACCACAGAATGGCAGTGATATATTACTATTTGGTTTGTGCTTGAATTGTAATATCTCAGAGGTTTCTATCCTTTCTAACCTACTGTTCAATGTCTACATGAAGTTGTTAAGGTAGTTATTTGAAGATTTACATTATAATATCACTAGCAAATGATAATTCTCCTTTTGCACTTCAGTCAAGATATGCTATGCAAATGCTTGCCAGTTGCCTGGGGAATGAGGTCAACAAGCTAAAACAGAAGTGTCATAAATATGTGATTCCCAAACTTACAAATTAAGAATATGGCTTGTTGCAGATGAGGTAAGAGTCTCTCCCTCCATTCACTAACACATTGCTCACAAAAGCTTCTATCTCGATCCATTCACTCACAAGTTGCTCGCAAAAGTGTCTCTCTTGCTCCATTCACTCACACATTGATCGCAAAAGCTTCTCTCTCTCGTTCCCATTCACTCACACGTTGCTCGCAAAAGCTTCTCTCTCGCTCTCATTTACTCACACGTTGCTTGCACAAGCCCCTTGCTCACTCTTTCACTCACCCTTCGCTCAGAAAGGCCGCTCTCTCTCTCTCTCTCCTCACTGCCTAACAAAAGCCTCTTCTCTTCTCTCTCTTTCTCCATGTGTTTTTTTCTCTCCCGCCAAAACCTGCTCCTTTTATAGCTTCTCCTCTCTCCACCTCCTCTTCCTCCTTTTCTCTTCTGGGTGCGCCAGAAGCTCCAACCAACATGCAGCTGCGCACGCAGATCCTGGGGCTTCTGCCGAGCCCTGCAGCTCCAGTTGGTCTCCTCCAGATCTGTGCAGTGCCCTTTAGCTGGTTCCCTCCACTGCTACACTTGGCTAGGGGTCGCGTACTACCTGCCAGGTGCTAAACTACCACTGGTTGAAAAGCTCTGATCTAAAACATATGAAGAACAGTTGCAGGATTTGGGTTTGGCTAGTCTAGAGAAAAGAAGGACTAGGGGTGACATGATAGCAGTATTCCAGTATTTGAAGGGTTGCCACAAAGAAGAGGAGGGTCAAATTATTTTCCAAAGCACCTGAGATCAGGACAAGAAACAATGGATGGAAACAAATCAAGGAGAGATGCAACAATACAATTGATACAGGCAGTTCTTGGCTTACAACCATTTGTTTAGTGACCAAAGTTACAACAGCACTGAAAAAAGTGATTTATGACCTTTATGACACTTATGATCACTGCAGCATCTCCAGGGTCAGATGATCAAAATTCAGACACTTGGCAACTGGCATGTATTTAGACAGTTGAAGTGTCCCTGGGTCATGTGATCACCCTTTGTGAAAAGCAAAGTCAATGGGGAAAGCATATTCACTTAACAACTATGTTACTAACTTAACAACTGCAGTGATTCACTTAACAACTGTGGCAAGAAAGATCATGAAATGGGGCAAAACTCACTTAACAACTCTCTTGCTTAGCAACCAACATTGTGGGCTCAATTTTGGTCATAAATTGTGGACTACCTGTATATGATTATCCTTGAAGGTATTTCACAAACTGGTGAAGAATTTGATCTGCTTAATTATTAACTTAAGCAGTGAAATTGGACATATAACATTGACTATGAAAGCATTGCAATATTTCCTTTTGAACTGTCAATTTAAGGAATTAAGTTAATCTGTAAAACTATATGGTTTAGGACAGTAGTCCCCAACCCCGGGCTGTTGGGAACCAGGTTGCAGAAGCATCAGGCGAGTGCATGAGGCTTCATTGGGATCTACGTTGCGCATCATGAAACCATCCTCTCCCCCTCCCACTGCTGCCACCGCTGCTGGTCCGTGAAGCCAAAAAGTTTGGGGACAGCTGGTCACCTAATCCATACACTAATGTTAGTTGAGGTCAGGTTTTTCAAGATAATGGGAGATTGGGTGGAGGTACAAAAAGTAATACAGAGCTGCCTTTTAGAACAAAAAACCAGGGTAGCCCCAATACAAACAGGGAACATATACAGGATTGAGGTATTTTCAGCTGGTTTTTTTCCTTTTAAAATTTCAGTCAAGTATGAGAGTACTATAATGCTATACATTTGTCGGTGCAGCAACAATGCCGCAGGGGTAATGGTATAAGTCACCGTGGGCATAATATCCAAAGCTTGGTAAGTAGAAAGAAGTAGCAGAGGAAAAATACAGAAAATAAACCCCCAGTTGAAGAAATGCAAAGGTGAATAACAATTCTTTGCCCAGAACAAATGAATGTATATTCTGATTAAATTAATGGAAAATCCAGTTGTCATAGCCAAGACCTTGCCTTCATTAGCTGCTGACGATAATGAATAGACACAGGAATAGCATCTGGGTAAGCAAATACTTACAATGCTCATTATGATAATATCCATCACTTCACCTACTTAATTGACTGATTTTTGGCCACAACATCTCATGCCACAATAAATATCCTAAGGTAACATGGGATTTTGCAAACAAAATCATTTTCCATTGGAACTTGCTGGAAGATAGGTCAGATTGTCAGGTTCAAATAAACTGAAAGCTTTTTTTAATGGTGATTTATGCTGACCCAGGAATTAACCAGATCAAATCAGTGAATAAAAAAATTAAAGCAGAGGATTCTGGGAAAGAATGTGCATGAGACTAAAGAAAACTCGTGCAGGTTGCACAAGAACCCTGAATTCAACCTGTTTTCTCTGAAATGTATAATCTGAAACAAAATCTGAGATCGCTAATGTAACACATTACTTATGTTGAAACAAATGCATAATGATACCATCCTAATGAGGCTGGAGTGAATGACACCTGAAGAGATGATTCTTTCAGCTGCATCCTCTTGACAGTGCAGTATCCTTTCTCTCTTGTACATTTTTTTACATCCAGACCCACTTTTACTCCATCATATTATCAAGCATATTTTTCTAAACTTTCCATTAGCAGAATTTCACATACCGGTACTTCTATAGCATTTTGTAATGTAATCATAGACAAAGCAAGATTCTGTTTATCCTGCCTGAACATCTGGAGAGATGCTGAAGGTCTCATCCCCATGAAATGTGAATTGGTATAGAAAGCAGGTCTTTTTCATCGTAGTCCTATGCTGTCAAATACACTTCTTCTGGAGGTAAATTAGCCCCCTACTCTTTTTTCATATCGGAAGGGCCTCAAAGCCATTCTTTTTCAATAGGCCTTTGGTGTGGTAGAGAGAAGTTGTGGATAATTGTCTGATTATTATTCTTGTTTTATTGTATCTTAGGGATGTCAATTAGGATTTTGTTGCTGTTGCACACCATTCTGTATCAATTTGGACAAAATATGAACATTTTGCTCCTAAGAGCTTCCATACTATATTTTCTTTCCTTACATCTACTTTCTATACATTATTTTTTCCCCATACAGGATTTGTACTTTTCTTTTTGTTGCACCTTCCCTTCAGTTATTTTAATTCTTTTTTTTTCCTACACCCATTTTTTTTTTGAGATTCAATATTAAAATACTAAATAATGGTCTGTTCCACATTCAGAAGTCTCATGGTTCATGTATCTTCTCTTTTTTTTTACGACCCTGTAGTCCCTTAATTTGGGGTAGAGTAAGGGCAAATGGATGGAGCTGAGCATTTACTGCCCTTCCTGACACCACACTGACTTCGATGCAGATATTTTTTCTTTGTGCCTTAAGAGAGAAACATTGGCTGCTACCTAGGATTGAACTCTTAACCTTCTGAGTGCGAGTCAAGAGTCTTCACCACTAGGTCACCACAATGCTCTCTCATGTATCTTCTCAATCTTTAATGAAAATTAAATGCTTTTAGATTTATTCCTTTGCCTTGTATGAACATACTTAAACAATATATTCAAAACAAACAATTTTTTTTCTAAGTAGAGTTTAACCAAATATTCACCAATCTTTTATTATTGGATCACCAAAAGGCCTATCACTTTGTTAGATAGAGTAGAGTAGAGTAGAGTAGAGTAGAGTAGAGTAGAGTAGAGTAGAGTAGAGTAGAGTAGAGTAGAGTAGAGTAGAGTAGAGTAGAGTAGAGTAGAAGCTGGAAGGGACATTGGAGGTCTTCTAGTCCAGCCCCCTGCTCAAGCAGGAAAACCTATACCATCTCAGACAAGTGACTATCTAGCCTCTTCTTGAAAACCTCCAGTGATGGAGCACCCACGATTTCTGAAGGCAAGCTGTTCCACTGGTTAATTGTCCTCATTGTCAGGATGTTTCTCTTTAATTTCAGGTTGCTTCTCTCTTTGATCAGTTTCCAACCATTGTTTCTTGTCTTGCCTCTAGTGCTTTGGTGAATAACGTGACCCCCTCTTTGGGGCAGCCCCTCAAATACTGGAATACTGCTATCATGTCTCCCCATTTCTTTTTTTCTTTAGGCTAGCCAAACTCAAGTCCTGCAGCCGTTCTTCATATGTTTTAGTCTCCAGGCCTTTGATCATCTTAGTTGCTCTTCTCTGAATTTTTTCCAGACTCTCAACATCTTTTTTGTGACATGGTGAGCAAAACTGGCTGCAGTATTCCAGGTGTGGTCTTACTTACTTACTTACTTTTATAAAGCGGTACTAATACTTCGAGTGTTCTTGATTCTATGCCTCTGTTTATACAACCCAGGATTGTATTAGCTTTTTTGGCTGCTGCTGCACACTGCTGGCTCATAGTCAAGTGATTATCCGCTAGGACTCCAAGGTCCCTCTCACAATTACTGTTTTTAAGCCAGGTCTCGCCTAATCTGTACTTGTACCTTTGATTTTTCCTGCCTAAGTATAAGACTTTGCTTTTCTCCACATTGAAACTCATTTTGATGGATAGGGCCCATTGTTCAAGTTTCTCAAGATCTTTTTGGACCCTGAGTTTGTCTTCTGGGGTGTTGGCTACTCCTGCCAGTTTGGTATCATCTGCAAATTTGATGAAGTCCCCTTCAATTGCCTCATCTAAGTCATTGATGATGATATTGAAGAGTACTGAGGCTAATATGGAACTTCTCTCCATGTGGATGTAGTGCCATTGAGGACTACTCTTTGAGTACGGTTTGTCAGCCAGCTTCAGCCAACTCCATCTGGTGGTGATGTTGTCTACTGTTGTATTCCCTTGTCTCATTCTCACCCATCCATCATTCACATCAGCTAAGACACTATTTTTTCCCCACTTTACATTCAAAGTGTTGCATAAATTTTCTCAAAATTATTTCCTGGTTATTTCATTAGTATCATTCATTGGAACATGGCATGCAATTATCACAGGCCTATGAATTGCTATTTTTATATGAACCCATAGCAACTTCAATTACTCCAATTCAAGCAGAAATCAAGGACAGATAGTCCTTGATTTATGACCATAACTGAGCCCGGAACTCAAGTCATCATGTATCAGACTCAATTTCATGACCGTTTATGACAACAACTGTTAAGCAAATTATGTGATTGAAAAGCAAATCTGGCTTTACCCCCTTGATTTGTTAGAAGCATCCTGGGAAGATCACAAATGGCAATCACATGACCCTAGGATGCTGCAACCATCATAAATGCCAGTTGCCAAGTGCCTGTATTTTGATCAGGTGACCATGGGGACACTGGCATAGTCATAAGTGAGCACTAATGATAAGTCATTTTTTTCAGCACCGTTGCAACTTTGAATGGTCATTAAACAAATTGCTGTAAGTTGAGGACTATCTGTAATTAAACCTTTCCCTGCAAAGAAAAATCCATTCCACAAGATATTTGTTAATCTGTCTTCATTTCATTTATAAATCCACCTTTTTTACTACATGTTTTTTCTAATTTCAGTCAATTTTCCAAATATTATGGTTGCCTTTTACCTTCATGGTTCTGATAAGCCAAAACTTTCATAAAACATTTTTTATCAAGATCAAGAAAGATTACACTAGATTACCAGCCTTAATTGCCCTCATGCCAGCAACTCCACTTTCTGCTATTTATAAGAATGGTACAGTTTTATCAGTATGTGACAAGCACAATTAAATACAGTTTCACCACACACATGCTTACACTAAAAACTACCCTACAAACTAACTGTTTTTCACATTAAGTCACTGAAAACGTCTGCATAATCAAATAAAATTTAAGATATGTCACATATCTCAGTAGATCAAATGAAAAATTGGGAGGGGGGATTTTAGCAAGTGGCATTTTTCCCTATTGGCAAAAATACATGGATTTCTGAAAAGGTAAGATCTAAAAATTTGCTTTCTCTGTCTTTGATTGCTCATGAACCTGACTTTTCCTGACAGAAATTTATAATTTACTGAAGAAAAAAGCTCAGCATTTTAAAAACTACAATAATATTTCAAAAAGGAAGAACAAGCTAAAGAGACAAAAAATAATCTCTATATTATTGTATGACTTAAAAACTACCAAATTTTAAATTATAAATCTATTCAGTTGGCTTACTTAAAATTGGATATACATGTCTCAGTTCCTAAAGTACAAAACAAATTTCAAGCTTAACTGCTACAGCCAGAAAATAGGAATTGCCATATCTGTTACACAGAACTCCCTAAACTAAAGACATGGAAAAGAATAACAATATTGTCTGTGCAATTATACTAGTCTCTGCAAACACTTCAGGGCACTGAAATTTTCCATCTGCATAATTTCTTTGATGATAATTCACATTAAACTGAGATAAAACAAAAGAAAACAAAATTGTAAGACCACACATATTTGCCCTTGAGACATAATCTTGTCTTAGCTTTTCCAAGAGATGAAATACTAAATGTTAATCATATACACTTGCCCTTTTACTCATAGAAATATGTCAGTATTGTTCACACATGCAGTTCACCAAGGAATAATTGTGGGTAATTTGATGTGAGATACGGTAGGGTGGAAATGTGACAGAGATTTATAGAAATATAAAAACTACAGAGAGGTTAATAGAAAAGTGGCATTTTCCAGATTTCACAACACAATCATTCAGTAAAACCAATCACAATTAGAGAAGAGTAATCTATTGGGTAGAAATTTTTTTGTATGGTTTCAAAATTGAATTAAAACCCTTTTCAAGAATTGAGACATATACTAAAAATGAATATATTGAGGTAGAGCTTGAACATTTCTTATTATTTAATCAGATTTGAATAGCCACTCATCTCACATAGTGATTCTGGGCAGCATACATAATAAGACAATAAAAATACATAAAAACCATTAAAACAATCAGTTAAAAAAAAAAACAAGATTAAAAACAAATAAAAAACCCCAAATGGTGTCATTAACTGCGGTACAACCGTCTAGCAGGCTCTGCTCTGTCATGGGAGCTGCAAGCTAGTTGACAGAACCATGGTTAAGAGTCTTCCAGAAGGCCAACAGGGTTGGGGCCAGACTCACCTTCAGGGGAATGAGGCTCCAAAGGGCAGGGGACATGGCAGAAAAGGTTTTCTTCCTAGGTCCAACCCAGAGACTGGCTGACAGGACCTGCAACATGCCTCTCCTGCCAGGTCTGATGGGATTGATAGATATAACTGGGGAGAGGAGGTCCCTCAAAGGAGGTCCTGACACCATGCCAAATGCAGCACCTTGAATTGGACCCAGAAGCAAACTGATAATCAATGCAGCTCACCTAGCAGAAGTAGAACATAACTGCCCATACAACTTTGTTTGTTTGCCCAGTTGTCAGATATGAGGGCTACGTACAGGCCTTCCTGGCCATGACTGTCATATACTCTTTGAGGCAGAAGTCTAGAGTCCAGAACAACCTCTGGCTGTGCACTGTGTCTATTTGGGACAGTACAATACCATCTTCAACACTGGAGATGATAAATACCCAGTTACAGAAGGTTCTAAACCCCAAAGCTTCTTACTTTTATCGGAGTTTAACTGATGCCTGTTGTTCCCAGTCCATACCCTCACAGTATTCAGGCACCAAGAGGACACCAATAGGATCGCTTAGTGCACCAGGGGCAGAAATATGCAACTAGGTATCAGCACCTTGCTCCATGGCTTGGAGAAGCTGTACCTGGAATGACTCTAGGTAAACATCTGCTGAGCCAAATTGGTATTCTTCCTCAAACACTGTGTTTGTTGAATTTTATAGACCACAGGGAGATAAATGTAAAGCTAGGCTCATTCTGAGAGGATGCTGTATTGAAGGAGAAAATAATCATTCTAGTTCCAGGGAATTCTTCCCTGTTGTGATGATAATATCCTTGCTCTCAGTGCACAATGAATGAAATAGCCCAGAGTATTAAACAAACAATGAAATGGTTGTTTTCACTCTGATTGTTATTGGCTGATTAACAGAGGAATGGAGCAAATATTTTTAAAGTCTCATTCATACAAAAAAAAAGAATAGATGAGAAGGCTGGGGGCAACAAGCATTTATGGTAGCTCTAGCGGTCAAGAGTGCCAAAAATTCATGCCAATTTTGGGGTCCAATAAATATAGCTCTGGAAAACATTGCTCACCTGTTAAAAATTTAGAGTTTTTATATTTGGAAAATTAAAAGGGACATACTGTAGATGGAAGTCAGTCTGAAGAGCAGCTTTCTTTTAGCATCATATGAATGTTCATAAAAAGTTTTCAATGTTCCAGCAATTAAATTCTCTCAAGAAACATCCTGTTATGAGTCATACATACTTTTTTGAAAGCTGCTGCAAGGCAGCATGGAAATCCTCCTGTCTTTATAGATAGATGCTGTTAATGTCTCTTAGGAACGGCAGGCTACCACTGCCTGGCTTAGTCTCAAGATGCCACCACTCAACATTAAGTGCTTCATCAGTAATCAAATGGTCTCTTATCTCACTTCCCTATTGATTAGTAAGGAAATACTAATGGCCAGTTTATCAAAACTGGTTAAATCTCCCCAAATGTGCTTTGTTTCAGAAAAATTATGCAATCAGTTTCCTGGAATTTTTCAGTATCTTCAGTATCTTTGGAGTTCTCTTCCAAATGAGCAAAAAAGAGAACATAAATATAATTACAGAAGTATTCCAAAGAGGAACAGCATTCGATATTCACATTATTTATTTTCAAACCTGGTTAAAACCCTCACTGCATTCACTGTGACACATTCTCAATCAAGTATACACAGTTTTAGAGTTTGAATAAATAAGAAAGTGTGAAAAAGCAGACTGTTCTTGCCACTTATTGCTGTTCACCATTCAAGTTGATTAAATTGATAAAAAGTTAAATATACTGATTAGAATTAAAGATATAATAAAGATTAAATAAATAACCTGAGGTCCAAAAGCATCAAATGTGGCTCCTAATTATCCAGTTCTGCATTATCCTTTAATATGCCAAATGATGAAAATGAGTTAGGAATAAGTGTGTTAATATGGAGCCTTAGTAACACAGAGGTTAGAATGCTGTATTGCAACTAACTCTGCTCACAGACAGAAGTTCAATCCTGATGGGGTGCGAGGTTAACTCAGCCTTCCATCCTTCCAAGATCAATAAAGGGAGGACCCAGATTATTGGCTGACATTGTACACAGCCTAGAGAGTGCTATAAAGCACTATGGGGCAGTATATAAGTCTAAGTGCTATTGCCATTGCTATTAATTTATTGGTAGCTTTTTTCACTATGGCACTTTTTTCCTTGTCCTTCTTCAGAGTATGCCATATAAAGGACGGTACAGCTTTCTTTTTTTTTAATAATATCTTTATTATGTTTCAACGTCATACATTAAAAACAAACTAACATAAAAGAGAAAGGGTATTACAATACAAATTAAAGTGACAAAAATACAGTAAACAAGTATGACAAAAGTGACCTCCAATTTTCATTTAGTACAGAGATATTAATAAGACAACTGCTCTCTCTCAATTTAAAGAGATAATCTGTAAAATATCTTAAAATATTCATGGTCTACATAGGACAGAAACAGCTTTCAATGTGAAAAATGTACCAATTTTTAGCTAGGGCAAGAGTTGTTACGTGGGATTCATTAAATTCCCTAATTACAAGCTTTCTAGAAATCCCAGAAAACTTCTATCTCTTACTATTCTTATATATTTGTATGGATTAGGGATTTTGTTTTTTTAATTTATTTTATTATATATAGCCTTTGGCCTTTAAATTCAGTCAACAAATGATTTAAATAAAAAATAACACATAGTCCACCATTCTGTTCTCAGTGGCAATTAAATACTTAAGAATGAACACTCACATTATGCACAAGTACAATAGCAACCTCCTGCTCATGTTTTCCAGCAGCCCATATCTAGACTCCTACTGGCTCCATTAGTGTTGATAACACATAGTATTCACAGCCAACAACTACTAACAGCTTTATTCTCCATAAGTTAACTCTGTCTGCTCTAGGCTACAGAATTCAGATCTGAAAAGCAGCTGCAACACTATCTGAGTGCAAGTCAACTTACCAGCCAAACAAGAATGTAGCAGGCCTGACTGGTAAAGATAAAAAAACAGTGTCCAAAATAATGTCTTTCCATATATCAGTATTTTCCCTATAATATTAATAATTAATAATATTCCCATCCATCATCATCATCATCATCATCATCATCATCATCATCATCATCATCATCATCATCAAGTTGGACGGTACCTTGGAGGTCATCTAGTCCAACCCCCTGCTCAGGCAGGAAACCCTATATCATTTTGGACAAATGGCTGTCCAGTCTCTTCTTAAAAATGTCCAGTGTTGGAGCATTCACCACTTCTGGAGGCAGATTGTTCCATTGGTTAATTGTTCTAATTGTCAGGAAGTTTCTCCTTAGTTCTAGGTTGCTTCTCTCCTTGATTAGTTTCCATCCGTTGCTTCTTGTCCTGCCTTCAGGTGCCTTGGAGAATAGCTTGACTCCCTCTTCTTTGTGGCAGCCCCTGAGATATTGGAGCATTGCTATCATGTCACCTCTCATCCTTCTCTTCATTAAACTAGACATACCCAATTCCAGCAACCATTCTTTATATGTTTTAGCCTCCAGTCCCTTAATCATCTTTGTTGCTCTTCTCTATACTCTTTCTAGAGTCTCAACATCTTTTTTACATCGTGGTGACCAAAACTGGATGCAGTATTCCAAGTGTGGCCTTACCAAGGCATTGTAAAGTGGTATTAATACTTCACATGATCTTGATTCTATCCCTCTGTTAATGGAGCCTAGCACTGTGTTGACTTTTTTGGCACCTTTTTTGGCACCTGCTGGCTCATATTTAAGTGATTGTCCACTAGGACTCCGAGATCCCTCTCACAGTTACTACTATTGAGCAAGGTACCCCCTATACTATACCTGTACATTTGGTTTTTCTTGCCTAAATGTAGAACCTTACTTTTTTCACCACTGAATTTCATTTTGTTAGATAGCGCCCAGTGTTCAAGTCTGTCCAGATCCTCCTGTATCTTAAGCCTGTCTTCTGGAGTGTTGCCTATTCCTGCCAGCTTGGTGTCATCTGCAAATTTGATGAGTTCCCCATCTATCCCCTCATCCAAATCGTTGATGAAGATGTTGAAGAGCACTGGGCCCAGAACAGAGCCCTGGGGCACCCCACTACACACTTCCCTCCATGTAGATGCGGTTCCATTGAGGACCACATGCTGAGTACGGCCGGTCAGCCAGCTACGAATCCATCTGGTGGTGATGCTGTCTAATCCACATTTTTCTATCTTATCAAGTAGTAGGTTGTGATCTACTTTATCAAATGCCTTCCTGCCAGCTTGGTGTCATCTGCAAATTTGATGAGTTCCCCATCTATCCCCTCATCCAAATGAAGTCCAAATAAATTATATCCACAGCATTCCTCTGATCCACTAATTTTGTCACTTGGTCAAAGAATGCAATAAGATTTGTCTGGCATGATCTGTTTTTGACAAACTCATGTTGGCTTTTAGTAATGACTTTGTTTGCCTCTAGGTGTTCGCTGATTCGTTGTTTGATTATCTTTTCCAGAATCTTCCCAGGTATTGAGGTCAGGCTGATAGGTCTGTAATTTCCTGGATCCATTTTTTTCCCTTTTTTGAAGATGGGAACTACATCAGCTCTTTTCCAGTCCTCTGGTATCACTTCTTCAAATGTGAGGCCTCTAACCAAATTCTTTTCCACTCCAGAATGTCAGTCACACATCATCAGCCAGATGACGATACTTATCTGAATTCTGTTTCACTTTTCTATCACCTTGTTTTCCCTCGGTGTAACACTATACAGACCAGTCCACTTCATGGTAGCTCTTGATTGTGCAAATATTTCTGAATGCCACCCAAAACATCTGATAAATGAAGAGGTGTGAACCTCTCACCAATGGTAGGTGTCAGTTTTCTTCTGCTGCTGTTTCCTGCATTATATTTCATTGCCAGTTAATAGGCAGATTACACTCTGAACTGGATACAGTAATAATACAGTAATACAAAATTATAATGAGAAGAGATTTTTCTAGTTGCATAGTAAATGTCAAATCATATCTGTAAAATAATTTGCCTGTTTAAAATGCATTGAGAACTTCAAATGCATAAAACAATGGGAATGTTTTTTTTGCATTTTGCGGTTTAGCAACATAAGAACAAACCAGAAGAAACTTTCAATTTTCAACTTTTCAATCTTCCAGCTTTGTAATCAAATGCAAAATACAGCAATACTTCAAAAAATATGCATACAAAACCAACATTGTTTAAATCTGGAATCCCTAGAGTAATCAGCTGATGTGAAATAACTTTAAGGAATGGAAAAATCAGTCTGCTATTTCTCATGTGTCTTTTTTTAGTCCATAAAATAGAATATGGGAAAATCCAAACTGCTCATTCAGCAATGGTAACCATTCTGAGGGTTTACTCCTAAATTTAAAAATATGCATGATTCATTTTTGATTAGCATTAAAATGGAAATATGTTCCACTGTTTTCTTGATATAGTTAAAGTTCACATTTTAAGTATGATAAGATATACATTTTTACAAGACACTTTGATTCCTACAATGGATGAATGGTTGCAAAAGTTGATGGAGTTAGCAGAGATGGCCAAATTGACTGCTTTGATCAAAGAAAAAAATACAATTACTTTTGTTTCTACTTGGAAACCACTTCTGGACCTGGAGTTTGAGGTGGAAAAAAATGAAACTTTGATTTGGGGTTTTACCTGTTAATAGGTTTGTTGTTATAGAAATGTCTAGTTTATATTATTATGTGAAAGTATAAAGTGGAATTTTGATGCTATTATCTTATTTTACTGCACCAAAGGGAGTCGGAAGTCAATACTTTTTCTTTCTTGACGAAGCTGTGATGAAAAACCAAGACTCAATGTGACCTGGAAACGGGTCACCAAGAATTAATTTAATTAAAAAAAAGATGTTGAGACTTTGTAAAAAGTGCAAAGAAGAGCAACTAAGATGATTTTAGCCTGGAGACTAAAACATATGAAGAATGATTTGGCTAGTCTAGAGAAAAGAAGGACTAGGGGGGGACATGATAGCAATATTCCAGTATTTGAGAGGCTGCCATAAAGAGGAGAGTGTCAATTTATTTTCCAAAACACCAGAGGGCACGACAAAAAACAATGGATAAAAACTAATCAAGGAGAGAAGCAACCTGGAATTAAGGAAAAACTTCCTGATAGTGAGGACAATTAACCAGTGAAACAGCTTGCCTTCAGAAGTTGTGGGTGCTTCATCACTGGGGGCTTTTAAGAAGAGACTGGACAGTCACTTGTCTGAAATGGTATAGAGTCTCCTGCTTGAGCAGGGGGTTGAACTAGAAGACCTACAAGTTCTATTCTGATTGATTGATTGATTATATAACTAATTCGGGTTAGAGGGCACACTGCATGTTATCATTTTTTTTCTATTTATTTCTCTTCAATGTTTACTTAACTTATTGTTTAGTCACATGCTACAGTTATATTTGGGAACGAAACCTTATGGGCTCTACCTCAAATTAAGCCTTAACTAAGTCCATAAAATCGGTCTGATATTTATGCAATTATAAGGCAAAATGATGGACTGCAACTTATGAGCCAATTTAGACTAGGTTCAAGGCAGACATAAACTTTCTCCTGGAAAAAGGTTATGTTGTGTTATTTGGAAGAGGAAGAAATTTTTGAAGGAAATGAGTTATACATTTTCATATGCATAGCTTAAAGGTATGTCAGTTATTATTTTGATAAAGACAATTATCTCTCCAGTGGCCTGAAATTGTCTGAGTTTCCTTCATTTTCATTAAATCCCAAGAGGATCTATCATGACATTGACAGACAGGGAACAATAGATTGATGAAGAAGTGTGCAACAAAATAAATAAATCTATATTGTCCTCTGCAAGTACTTTGTATTTTTTATTTTTACTCCAGAGACATATATTTAGGGAGTTAGAGTCATATAGCTCAGCTATCCCTTGGGTAATATTAAAAATGTTTAAATAACCTCCAATATTGATTATCATATGAGAGAACAGGGCAGACTGGTTTTCCCATCCCTACTTATAATAATAATAATGATGATAATGATAATAATAATGTTGGAAGGGACCTTGGAAGTCATTTAGTCCAACCCCTTGCTCAGGCAGGAAACCCTACCATTTCAGACAAATGTCTGTCCAGTCTATTCTTAAAAACTTCCAGTGTTGGAGCATTCACCATTTCTGGAGGTAGGTTGTTCCACTGGTTAATTGTTCTAACTGTCAGGAAGTTTCTCCTTAGTTCTAGGTTGCTTCTCTTCTTGATTAGTTTCCATCCGTTGCTTCTTGTCCTGCCTTCAGGTGCTTTGGAGAATAGCTTGACTCCCTCTTCTTTGTGGCAACCCCTGAGATATTGGAACACTGCTATAATATCACTCATAGTCCTTCTTTTCATTAAACTAGACATACCCAATTCCAGCAACCATTCCTTATATGTTTTAGCCTCCAGTCCCCTAATCATCTTTGTTGCTCTTCTCTGTATTCTTTATACTTGGCCCTAATCCAAAACAATGTGTTTATACACTCAATTTTTAAAAATATGTTGGTGAACTGTGTCTCAGGTATACATATTTAGATACCACAAGTATGCATCTAATTTTGGCAGAATTAAATGCACTGTTGCTTTTGGCTTTGAAATTTTAAATGCTATATTGAGATTTGGCATAGATATGGATGCTACATTTCTCTCACTTATTTAATAATATTAATATTAAAGCAAAATGAACAAGTTCAGAAAGCCTTTATCCTATTTTAGTGTTTCATGGGAACCTGGCTATTTAATGGCAATCACATTCTAGCTATTCTCAAAAATGCTGTTTGGTGCATGTAAGAATCGTTATCCATGATTGCCAAGTAACTTTGTTCAAAATCTAGGTCCAATTAAAGAACTGCATTTTTCTAGTAATGGAACAAGAATACCTTGTCAGTCAACTGTACTAACATTCTGTATATAAAAGATTGCAAAAATGTCATTGGTTATTGAAGGCAATACTGTGGGCAGCATCTATGTTTAGCCTCGAGAGAAGATAAGTGAGGGGGGGGCAATATTTGTAAGCATATCAGACAGAAGATCAGAATCTGTTTTCTCTCATTCCACAGTGCAGAGTAATAGCTTTAAGTTATAGGAAGGCAGATTTCTGACGGAATATTAGCAAAATATCTCCTAACCGTAATGGAACCAATTTCCTAGAGAGGTGGTATATTTCTTCACACCGGACCTTCCTAGAGAAGTGATAGATTCCTCTATGTTCAAGCAGAGACTACACAGCCATTAGTCTGAATGGTCCCTTCCAACTTTGTGATACTATGATTCTAAAAAGACACACTTGAAAATAATGGTACAGACCTACACAGCTCAACAGTCACGATTTTCATTTACAAAATGTTATATTTTCTAAAATATAATATTTTAATGAAAATCTTGGCAGGCTACAAGTAATTGTATTGCAACTAGCAATTTAAAAAAAATAATAAAACAGCTACAGGTCTATAATCTTGATTTACTTTCTTTTTTCCTATGATAATTCTTACCTATACCCTAAATTATATAGAAGTGATGCTACCCTGATTTTCAAACTGTATTAGGGTGTTATGTTTATAATAATACATTATACTAGGACCATACATATTCTGAACATATTTAAAAACTGCTTTGAACCTTGCTCAACTGCAAGCATAGCATAGCACAGCATTTCGTTTCTGTTCATTAAAGCAGCTTGATTTTTTTTCTGGCTTCTGATTAAATAGGTCTAGTTCTTTGATTTTCCTCAGCAATACTTTATTGCATACCTTCCCTAATTAAAAAAGAACTTTGAACTGATTACAAGTGTGACTATCTGATTTCAGCAGTTTCATGGAAACATGGCTTATGCTGGAATGGAATAAATGCAAGTGTGAGCTAAATGGAAAAATTACATTTTAATTGCCTGGAAAAGTTCCGAATGGCCTTGTAGATGTTTTTATTATATAATAGGTAACTGTGAGTTTATGTTTTATAACTATGGTGTTATCTTTTCTCATGATGGAAAGCTAACAAACCAACCAAAGATATGATACAATACCAATATCAGACTGATTCTTTTTTCCACTGTGGATGAATGGTTAATGTATCTGCAAAGGATTAGATTTAAAATTGATAAACTCAGCCATTCTTTCACTGTTGATGTTAAGATTGATGTATGTCAGCATTTAAGAACAAAACCTCAGAAATTATTATAATTGCTACTTACAAAGGACTCAGATGTGGCAGTAACAGTGGCAGCAATGGAGAAAACTGAAGAAGACAGAAATCAGAGTTTTTTTCTCCATTTCAGAATCATGAAAATCTCAAGTGATAATATAACCTTCTTTTGTATATTATTGATACAGGATGATTTAGCACTCTAGCTTGGCTGAGGTTGACAGTACGTTTGGAGGGTAACTGTTTAGGAAAGCTATTAAGAAAGGATCCATGATGCATGGCTCTGTTTGCCATGCCAGTGCCATCTGTTCAGAAGGAAAGAACCATTTGAGGTTTTCTTCTGAAGATACATGGGACATATGGAAACAGGCAAGGAGAGAGGATGAGACATGTACTGCACTGCCAGCACAAAAGCTATCAGTAATGCAGAACAGGTGCTGCTTTTATAATTCACTTTCCCCCCAATAAATAACAGGACTAGAATAAGGGAGAGAAGATCTTCACTCTTTTCTAATAATTATTATAACTCACTGTTATAGACATGAACTGCTTATTACTTATTTGGGTCATATCCTTCTTGAAATACTAATTCATTAGGAATGAGAGAAAATTAAAAATTATCTATAGATTTTTTTCTTAATTTTCATTTATTTTATTAACTAGCCCTTCCATTAATGTTTCTGCAACCACATCTTCAGTGGTTTTGAAAAATGGAAGCACTATTTCATTTCATCTCTTTTTTATTCTCCAACTTAATTACTAAAAGCATGGTTATGTCTCCTTCATAAAGCCAAGTAATCCTACGAAGTGACAGTAGCTTTTCCTAAATCTGGAAAATGCAGAAAAGATTGAGCTAAAATTGGATAGTTACTACCAGTGGAATTATTGGTAGAATATTTTAAATACCTGACGCTAAGGAGGAAGAGTAGAAGGCTATTGGCTGCTTGTCCCTGTTTGTGGTCTTGTTGAATAACAGTATGCTATGTTGAATAGATGGATTAGTCTTATTTACTTGTGTTTATGTTCTTATTTGGGAGGTACCACTGGGAGAAAGACCGCTAAATCGTGAACTGACATAGTTCTATTTTCAGTTAATTTTGTGTTTTTTCCACAGATTTTTTAAAATTACTCTGAGATATTCCTTCTCCAAAATCATTTTTGTATCTATGAACACCGTTTGCATAATGAAAGACATTATGAGAATTATCTTAAGCTTTTTTGAAAAAAGGAATTCCAACAAAATCTATAACATGTCCTAGGAATTTTGATTCAAAGATTGTTGTGTCCATTAATAAAACTACAGATAGTCGTCGACCTACGACCACAATTGAGCCCCAAAATTATGTTGCTAGGCAGAAACATTTGTTAAGTGAGTTTTGCTCCATTTAATGACCTTTCTTGCCACAGTGAATCATTGCAGTTGTTAAGGTCGTAATACAGTTGTTACAGTAAGTGAATCTAACTTCCTCATTGACTTTGCTTGTCAGAAGGGGATCACATGACCCCAGGACATTGGAATTGTCATAAATATGAACCAGTTGCCAAGCACCTGAATTTTGATCACGTGACCATGGGGATGCTGCAATGGTCATAATAGCAATAGCACTTAAACTTATATAGATATGAGAACTGGTCATAAGTCACTTTTTTCAGTGCTGTTGTAACTTTGAATGGTCAGTAAATGAATGGTTGTACGTAGAGGACTACCTGTATTGGCTATTTAGCAATAGCAATAGTAATAGCATTTAGGGCAATATACCACCCCATAGCATTTTACAGCACTCTCTGGGCAGTTTACAATGCAGAAGCATTTATGTGCATATTGCCCCCAACAATCTGGGTCTTCGTGTTATTGGCTTCAAAAGAATTACAGGTTGAGTCAACCTTGAGCCCTGTCAGGATTGAATTCCAGGCTGTAGGCAGAGTTAGACTGCAATATTGCATTTTAAACCATGGTGCTACCAGGGCTCTGAAATATATGGTAAATATTAACACTAAAATAACTTTGGTATTTTCTAAAGATTATTTGTATTTGTTAACATTTAAGTTTGAACTATGGAAAAATCTGGGTGAATATAAAATTGGAGGTGTGTTATGGAGATTCCTGTATTCTGTAGATCATCTTTTTATAGATAGTTACTTCTTTTGGTCTCTAGGGCAGCCTTAATTTAATGAAAATGAATCCCTGAAAATTCTTTTCCTAGCCAGGTACTGGCGAAGGGAGAGTTAGGAGAGGGCGAAATCTTTGGAGAATTGTCAATTAAGCCATGTCAGAGTGCTCTGACAAAAAAATGTATATGGTGCTGTATGCGATGCATTGGGTAGAAATATAAACTTGCATGTAATTTTGTATACAGATGATATGTCATTAGATGAGAACTTGAATGCTTTGAAGTGAATGCTACAGAGCTACACTGTATAGTATGATGCAAGTATTAATTTGCATCTGAAAATAAAAAAATAAAATAAATAAAAGACAAAAGTTGTTTGTTTGATGGGAAAATGAAGTAAATGATTGCAAGTTTTACATAAATACTAGATTAGAGCATGCTGAATTGGTATACCTTAGCACACTATTTATAGAAGATATGGAAAAGGATGAAGAAATTTTAAAATTTACAAATACTGATAAAAAGGTAGCAGGTAGTATATGGTCTGCTAGGAGGAATAAATAAAGTAAAAATAATTACAATAATCCTCGACTTACAGCCATTCATTTAGTGACTGTTTGAAGTTACAATGGCACTGAAAAAGTGACTTATGAACGTTTTGCACACTTATGACCACTGCAGCATCCCCATGGTCACATGATCAAAATTTGGGCACTTGGTAACTGGTTCATATTTATGACAGCAATGTCATGTATATCCTTGGTAACTGGTATGTATTTATGACGGTTGCAATGTCCCGGAGTCATCTGATCACCTTTTGTGACTTTCTGACAAGCAAAGTCAATAGAGAAGCCAGATTCATTTAACAACCATTTTACTAACTTAACTAACTGCAGTGATTCATTTAACAACTGTGGCAAGAAAAGTCATAAAATGGGGCAAAACTCAGTTAACAACTGTCATGCCTAGCAAAGGAAATGTTGAGTTCAGTTGTGGTTGTCTGTTAAGGACTATCTGTATGTATGAGAGCATACTTCTATTTTATTTGATGGACGTGACAGTTATGTATATTGGGAAGAACATGAAAATCAGTTGAATGCAACAGTAATGGGTTACTACAGAAGGGCTTGTGGTAAAACAAGGAAAGAGAGTAAAGAATGAATGGGTGATGAATGAATATGGATTGAATATAAAAGTGAATGGCTTGGTTATATAAAGAGAATGAAAGAGAATGAAATCATAAAACCAATAAACAAGAAGTGAATAGATTGGAAAGAAGGGACACATAAAGAAAACTTTATTTTCTAGGGCTATATTGTCAGAATCAGAAAAGTTAATGATGCAGCTATGGTTGAGGAAAACATCTAGTTATTAAATTAATTAAGGTGTTCTGACTTTACAATAAAAAATACAGGATATAGTGTGTTGATTACCAAACTTAAAAATTTGTACTGAACATATGATGGAACATATGTCTATGTTCTCACTGAAAATACCAATTTGGTACTAATGTAATCCAATTCCATAATTTCTACTGAAATACATCTTGAAGAAAATATATACAAAGCAGACTGGAATATGGCATAATTTCTAGAAAAAAAAGATAAAATCTTTCTAAAATTATAAAGCTAGCAAGTAGGCTACATTGAAACAATAAAATATTTATATCACAAAAATGTTATAAAATAATAATATAATATAAAAATGATAAAAATATGATAGAACCATGAAGTTACACACTCA